>NC_084793.1:187719392-188020657 GCF_963169125.1 Humulus lupulus | reverse complement strand
CACCTCCTCATCGAGGTTACCATTTAGGAATGTCGTTTTGACATCCATTTGATGAACATATAGATTGTGTATTGATGATAAGGCAAACAACAATCTTATAGATGTTGGCCTTGCTACCGGTGCATAGGTATCAAAATAATCTATGCCCTCATTTTGTCTAAACCCTTTAGCAACCAATCTTGCCTTATAGGATTGAATGGTCCCATTATTGTTGTATTTCTTTCGAAATACCCACTTGCAACCTATTGGTTTTGATCCTTGTGGTAGATCAACAATCTCCCAAGTCTGGTTGGACATAATTAAATCTATATCATCATTTATTGCCAATTTCTAAAAATTAGAGTCCCTTGAGGACATAACTTCTTGGAAAGTTTTAAGAACATCCTCCACTTGAAGTGCCATAAGATACTTCCAAGTAACTCCCTTATGGTTACCCTCTACTAGGTAAAGAGTCTCCACTTGAGAGGTTTCATTTTGTGATCCACTCTCTTTAAGCCTTTGGTTTCTTCTAGGCAATGTCAGTTGCTCTACAACCCTTGAAGGTAACTACTCTTGAGCTCCTTCTAATGAGATCAGTTCCATAGGCTTATAGTCACTATACAACAAACTCTCAAAGAACTTTACTTCTCTTGATTCAATTATCACATTAGACTCCAAGTCTAATAGCCTATAGGCCTTGCTATTTGAGGAATAGCGTACAAACACACATTTGATGGCCCTTGGACCCAGCTTGGTCCTTTTAGGTTTCATGCTCTTGCAATAAGCAAGGCATCCCCACACTTTGAGATACCCTAGGTTAGGCCTCTTTCCTTCCCATATCTCATATGATGAAATTTGATTCTTCTTTAGAGTAATCTGGTTTAGAATATGAGAAGCAGTAAGCAAGGCTTCTCCCCACAACGCAAAACTCAAATTCACATGTAATAGCATAGCATTAATCATTTCAACATATGTTCTATTCTTTCTTTCCGCTAAACCATTTTGTTGGGGAGTATAAGAGGCTGTTCATTCATGTATTATACCATGCATCTTGTAAAACACATTAAATTCATTGGAAAAGTATTCATTGCCCCTATAACTTCTAATCATTTTTATTTTCTTTTCCAATTGATTTTCTACTTCAGCTTTATAGATTTTAAACATGCTACAGGCCTCATCCTTATTCTTAAGCAAGTACACATATGTGAATCTAGAACAACATCAATAATGGTAATAAAATACATATATCCTCTAGTAATTATTCCATTCAATTCACATAAATCACTGTGTATCAAATCTAAGAAGTTAGTTTTCATTTCAACACTTTGAAAATGTTTCTGTTTACCCTAAAAAGATTCACCTGATGGCGTGGCAAAATTATTCTGCACGTGACTATTTAGGTTGGTACGTTTCAGTCGACTATCGACCAGAAGAGGATTCACTTAGCAGAAGGCATATTTCATGGGCAACCAGGCTGGTCGCAGTATTTCTGATATCTTTTATAGATTTGTAATCTTGCATTTATGTAATAATTGTAATTTCCATTATTATTCAGATACACTTGTATTAAATGTAATCAAGGCCCACCGTCCCATATGGAACTCCTTGAGCCTATAAATAAGACTCAAAGGGCTCAAGAGAGGTGGCTTTTCGATCTTTAGAGAGAATTATAGTGTTTTTATCTGCCAAATTTGTATTCATCTCTGAGCTTGCGAAACTCGTGATCGCAGGTTTTGGAGTTCTACATTAATAAGAACACTAAGTGGACGTAGGTCATTACCATTTCTGGGGCCGAACCACTATAAATCTTGGTGTCATTTATTTTTTCTGTTTGATTTCATCTTATCTCTGTCGTTTTACTTGACTCTGTGTTGTTGACCAAATCGATGGTCAAAATTTTGGTGCTTTCATTGAGAGTTGAACTCAAGACTTCCAAGAATATCAAATGGCGAAAACAACTAGGAAATTGGGCAAACATCTGGGAATGCACCAACCCAAC
Source organism: Humulus lupulus (assembly GCF_963169125.1). Taxonomy (NCBI): domain Eukaryota; kingdom Viridiplantae; phylum Streptophyta; class Magnoliopsida; order Rosales; family Cannabaceae; genus Humulus; species Humulus lupulus. Next base: position 188,018,679 of record NC_084793.1, on the reverse strand, counting down.
CTCCTCCACAAAATTTGGTTGAGGATGAGCCGCAAGTGGAATTGAAAGACGAGGAGATGGATTCTGAAACTTTGAGAACGACTCTGATTGTGTTACAAAAAGAATTAGCCAATTTGAGGACTAATCAAGAAAATGTGGCTGAAATAATGATGTTGCAGTAGAGGGAGATTGACAGGCAGCGCCAAGAGTTGAATGAACGGAAGGCTGATATAGACCGCCAGCAGAGGGATGCCATCGTCGCCCTGGAGGCAGCCATTCAGTTGGCTCGGGGATAGCCTGCACCTACCTCCCAACTGGAGCAGCCACCCAGTACTCACCCACAGCAGAATCCACAATCAGATCATCCCCAGCATCACCACAATCCACCACAATCAGCAAACCCTCAGAGGCCAAAACAACCTCCTGCTGCTCAAAAGGAGTGTCCGTTCAAGGGTCCTGAGCAGTAGCCACCCTCTCACGCTGGTCGAGATAATCCCCAGCAGCAAAGGCAGAATAGGGCCGGGCAGCGTCCTAGATGCCCTAGAAACCAAACGGCTGAGAAGAAATACTCTTCGAGTAGAGCACAACGTCCTTCTGCGAGTAGAAGGCAAGTGGAATCAGGCTCTGCGATCAGGGGTCCCCCATGACATAATAATTCACGGGGACCTATCGACCAACGCAAGCCTCCACCCACCTATTGGGATATTCCAGTAGGGAGAGAGGGAAATAGTGCGAACAGCAGGTCGCACCATCATCAGTCACAATTTAGAGATGGCCATGATTATAACGAGTTGGATTCTGGCAGGAGGAATGCTGGTAGGCAGCAAGAAGAGAGGGGCGAAGAACAGATGCCTCCACCAGAGAACCGGCCAATGAGCCAAAATGTTGGGGGCAACCTAAACAGCCAAACATCTTTGATCGACTGGCGTGAGCGAGCAAAGGAATAGGGAGGAAGAGCTGAGGGATGTCCTCAATGATAGAAGGGAAAGACACGACGAGTATTTCCCCCCAGCGCCGATCACTCCAATAGTGCCTGATGTTGTACAAGCCCAACTTAATGCTTTAAAACAGGTCGTCTAGCAACTAGTTGGGAACCGAACATCTCATATTGAATTTGATTGGAGGAAGGGAACTCCATTTGTACAAAGAATCGCAATGGCAAAGACTCCAAGCAAATTCAAGATGCCGGTCTTACCCAAATTCACTGGATTAGAAGATCTTGTATCTCACGTGAACAAATTCGAGATACAGATGGACATCCAAAAGGTGTCAGATGATGCTCGGTGCAGAATTTTTCCTGCCACTTTATCCGAGACTGCCCAAGAATGATTTTTTAAGTTCCCTTGGCCAGTATAGTTTCTTGGGAAATGTTCATAAAGGAGTTTTATGGACAATTCTATGTTGGTCGAGAACATCCGACCGAGGCCAATCATTTGGTTGAGATACACCAGAAAGGAGAAACCCTGAAAGGGTATGTCCAACGATTCATGCAAGCAGCTGCTGGGGCCAAGATGGTCGGAGATGAAGGAAAGATGATGGATCTTACGGCTGGGGTACGACGCCACTCATCTCTTTGGAACAGTTTGTGAAAAAATGGAGTCAAGAGTACTCAAGAATTTATGGATTGAGCAAACAGGTACATCAAGCTCAAGGAGGCCATTGCCAATGAAGGGCAGTCTCCCATAGACGACTAGGGCCCAAAAGAATCTCCCGCCAAAGCCGCCAATGAGTCTGGGAAAACCAATGGCAATGAAAAAAATAATGGGAAGAATGGGGGAAAAAGGACGAACCACGAGCTGACAACATCTGATAACAAGCGTCCAAAGAGTAATAGATATGAGCTGAGGTTCACCACTTATATGACCCTAGTCGATAGCCGAGAAAAAGTGTACCAAGCCACTCATACAACTGTTCCCTTCAGGCGACCAGCCCCAATCAGGAAAGATATCTCTAAACGAGATATGACTAAGTTTTGTTGTTTTCATAATGACTATGGCCATGACACCAACAACTGCAACCAATGTAAGGATGAGATTGAGTTCCTTATTAGACAAGGACACCTAAGGAAGTATGTTCGAGTAGCTAGAGGTTCTCAGCGAGAGGCTCAACGAGGCAACAAGCAGGCACCAGTAAGCCAACGCTCGCCTCATTTACAGCCAGCTCCAGTTGCTGGTACATTGCTAACCATCTGCGGAGGACCACACATAGCAGGTGATATTGGGAAGGAGAGGGAAAGATACGCCCGAACCTTACGTCACGACCAGGACATTGAAATGTTGAACGTCGAGGGGTGAACTCCCAAAAAAGCTCGAACAGAAGAAAAATTGATAACTTTCTCTAAGCTTGACGCTCATCATGTTCGGTTTCCCCATTCAGATCCTTTGGTCGTGGACGTCCAGATTGCCAATATGATGGTTAAGCGGGTGTTGGTAGATATAAGAAGCTCAGTCAACATTCTGTATAAATCTTCACTAGAAAGGATGAAATTGTCAATGCAAGATTTGGAAACATGCAACCAAACCAATTATGGTTTTTCTGACGAAGGGCTCCCCCCAACTGGGTCGATCGAGCTTCGAGTCATAGCAAGAACTGCACCTGCGAATAGGACATTACTCACTACTTGTATAGTAGTTGATTGTCCTTCTGCATATAATGTTGTGATTGGAAGGCCTATTCTAGTCAACCTACGAGCCGTAACCTTAGTCTAGCACTTAGCCATGAAGTTTCCAACCAATGCAGGGGTAGGATGCGTGTTGGGAAACCAGCGAGAAGCACGGGAATGTTATAACTCCTCGATCACCAAGGCAAAAAGGGGCGGATCGGGGGAAAAAGGCGAGAAAAGGTTATTTTTGGTAAATGAAGCATAAGCCCAATCAGGTGAATAGGGTGTTACCCAAAGTGAGGATAGAGACTTAGATCCTCGCTTTGGGGATTTTGAAGAAATTGTTGGACCTGTGGAGGACCTTGAGGAGGTCCAATTAGAAGAAGCAGATCCGACCAGGGTTGTGAATGTCACTAAAAACTTAGAGACAACAACAAAAAACAAACTGGTGGAGTTTTTGAAGAAGAACCAGGAGGTGTTTGCCTGGTCGCATAAACATATGGTTGGGATAGACCCAGCAGTGATCAGCCATGTCTTAAATATAGACAAAAAATTTCCACCAGTACAAAAAAAGAGAAGGCTCCTCGACAAAGACAGATCGAAGGCCCTAAGAGAGGAAGTCGAGAAGCTGAAGGAAAACGGATTCATTAGGGTAGCATTTTATCCATCTTGGGTCTCTACTCTCGTACTGATTCCCAAGCCGAATGGAAAGTGGCGGACGTGCGTGGATTTCACAGACCTTAATAAAGCCTGCCCGAAGGATTGTTTCCCACTCCCAAGGATCGACCAGTTGGTCGATGCTACATTAGGGCACGAGATTTTATCGTTCGTGGATGCATACTCTGGGTACAATCAGATCAGCATGCATTGACCTGATGAGGATTACACTAGCTTTCGAACAAACATAGGGTTGTATTGCTGCAAAGTAATGCCCTTCGGTTTGAAAAACATTAGTGCGACTTACCAGCGACTGGTCAACCATATGTTCAAAGAACTGATCGGTGTTAGCATGGAGGTATATGTCAATGACATGCTGGTTAAGTCAAAGAAAGCTGAAGAACACATCGAGGACCTTCGAAGATTCTTCAACATCTTGAACAAATATCAGATGAAGCTAAACCCCCTCAAGTGTTCTTTTGGTGTTGGATCAGGGAAATTTTTGGGATTCATAGTAAACTCGCAAGGAATCGAGGCTAATCCTGAAAAGATTCAAGCCTTGATTAAGATGTGGTCGCCTGCCAAGATTAAAGATGTTCAAAGCCTAACTAGGTAGATCGTCACCCTGAGTAGATTCATATCCAAGTCAACGGACAAGTGCGTCCCATTTTTCAATCTATTCAAGGGCAACAAGAAGTTTGAATGAACGGAAGATTGCGAACAGGCTTTTCAAGCGCTAAAGTCCTACATGTCGTAATCACCAATCTTGTCCAAACCGATTGAAAAGGAAACTCTGTCCATCTATTTGGCAGTCACAGAATATGCTGTTAGTGCTGTTTTAATCAGAGAAGAAGACAACTTTCAGAAAGCAGTATATTATGTGAGCAAGAGGTTAGTGAGAGCAGAGTTGCGGTATCCACCCATTGAAAAGTTAGCCTATTGCTTGATTCTGGCCTCAAGGAAGTTGCGGCCTTACTTTCAGGCTCACCCCATCATGGTGCTCACCGACCAACCATTACAGCAAGTCTTGCAGAAACCAGAAGCCGCTGGTCGGTTATTAAAATGGGCACTCGAACTAGGGCAGTTTGATATTTCTTATTCTCCACGGGCAGCTGTGAAAGGACAGGCTCTAGCAGACTTTTTCATAGAATTCATTGGGATCCCAATTAGCGAGCCGATGGAAAAGACTGAAAGTCAAATTCAAGCTTCTTCCTTGAAATTGTTTGTAGATGGATCTTCCAACGAGCACAATGCAGGAGCATGTCTGATCTTAATTACACCAGAAGGACATCGGTTCCATTGTGCAATCAGATTCGACTTTACAGCGTCCAGTAATGAAGCCGAATACGAAGTTCTGCTCGCAGGATTAAGGCTAGCCAAAGACATGGATATAAAGTCACTAGAAATTTATAGTGATTCCCAGCTAGTAGTTAATCAGATTATGGGAGAATATCAGGCTAGGAGTCTCAATATGGTTGCTTATTTGAACAAAGCAAATGACTTATTGGCACAGTTTGAAAGGTATACTCTCCAACAAGTGCCCCGCGATCAAAATTCAAAAGCTGATGCCTTGGCCAATTTAGCAAGCGCGAAGGATGCTGAAACCTTGAACATAGTACCAGTTGAACATTTGTCGGTACCGAGCATTCGAGCAGAAGATGCTTCACTAATGATTCAAGCGACAGACATATGGATGGCTCCCATCATTAAATACCTTGAGCAGGGATTGCTGCCAGCAGAAAGAAACAAAGCAAGGACTCTCCAGAGACAAACGAGTCGATTCATTCTGGTCGACAAAATTTTATATAGAAGAGGGTACTCAATGCCTTTTCTACGGTGTGTTTCTAAGGAGAAAGCTAAGGAACTAATGCAAGAGGTCCATGAAGGTTTCTGTGGAGATCACGCTGGTGGCAGAGTTTGTCGAAAAAGATCTTAAGGCAAAGGTATTTTTGGCCTACCATGAATGAGGACTCTATGGATTTCATTCGAAAAAGTAATTGACCTTAGATAGAATTAGCTTACCGGCCTAAAACACCGCTTTGATGCCAGATTTTCTCAACAAATGCCCACTTACAATATTCCTACTTATATCCGCAACATACACTGACTTGCCAATCTACGATATGGTCTACTTACACATTGTAGTGTTATGTTCTCTCCAAAACATTAACAACGTAGATAAGATCGGATGTATTTGTTATATCAGACTGGAGCGATATTGACTTTAGATAGATAAGTAAATGTACCTTTATTATCTAATATAGTCATATCATAAAGTTGACTATAGGTCAATCCAATCTCAATTCTGAGTGGTTAGTATTCTAACTGATTGTATTATTCAAGTCATTTGATTTGTTCATTACCAGCTTACCCTACGGACTAGCCCTTACTTACATCTTAGGGACTTGGTAGCATTATTGAGTGGGATTGTTAATCATAGATATGAACATCTATAACTTCTAGCAAGAAGGGAAATGATGATCACCTTATAGCTTGGTTCAACAAGTTAAATGATTGAGTACTCATTTATGTGATTAAAGTTCATTGAAATATCATTTACAAGGAACTTAGTGGTATTTAAGGATAAAATACAATGAGGGATAAAACGGTAATTTTTACCTGACTCAGTTGTAGATCATCTATAGAAGATTGAATGACAAATTGTGGTTGTAACAATGGATAACGTATTTACTTTAAGTGTAAAATGTTCTATGAGTTCAATAGTGCAATTTCAAGTCTTTAGTGGAGTCATGGGGAATTAATAAGGTAGTGAAATTATTCGATGATGATTTTACGATAACTTATTGGAGCTTGAATTCATGGGACCATGGTCCCCACAATTCCTTTGATTAAATCATCTAGATAGTCTTGATTAAATCATCTAGATAGTCTTGATTAATTGGTTTAATTATCAATTAGGATTTTCAAAATTGTTTTGTGTCAATTTTGGACAGTTTTACTAAGATGTGGAATTTAGAGAATAAAAGAGAAATTTGCGCAAATTTATTAATTATGACAAATTGGTGTCAAAATGATAAATAGTATTAAATCAATATTCAAAATATAATTAGTTTATTTGAATAAATGATTTAATTAATTAATTAATTATTATTTAAATATATTTATAATTATAAAACTTTAAAGAATTCGTTATATACGAAATCAATGTATATAATATATATTATTTTATATTTATTTAATTAATTAATAATGTTTTATTTTAATTATTTAATTAAATTGAATTAACCCTAAAGTGTTGCTATAAATAGGTACTTAAGTTTAGGGTTTTGTAATCTGAAAGTAGTGAAGTGAATAAAGCAAAAACATAGACTCAAGAGACCTATTGAGCTACTCATATCCTTTCTCTTCTTCTCTATAATTTTCCCTTCTCATGTGTTGAGAATTGTCCACTCTAGTCTAGGTGGTCAAAGAAAATTGTGGAAGACTATGTAGTTTGAAGATCTAGTTCACTCTCTTTCATTACTCTGCGACAGAGAGGAACAAGGGTTAGAGAGACTGAAGGAATGAGTCTCAATATTCGTTGCGTAAAAGTAAGATTCTTAAACTCTGTTATTTGACTTACTTTATGAAATTCATTCGAAACATGTTTCCATGTTATTTTATATGTTAATTTGTTTAATATATGAAACATTCATGAAAATACCACTCCTGAGATATTGGGTCTTCTTTTCCAGTACAAAGTTGTCGGAATGATTCAACATCGTGCGTCCTCCGATACCTTTTGAATATATGTTTGCATCTCAAACTTATTAACATGAGATATTGGGTCTTCTTTTCCAGTATAACTAGACAGAACAAGCATTTTGAACTTGCTTAGGAATTCTACTAATGCAATTCTGCTAATGAACGAAGTGTTTTTTCTTCGGACATACTCAATATCTGATGTTTTATTCCTGACCAGCTGTTGTACGGCTTGGTTCAGTGCGTCAATTTAAGCCTGGACAATGGCTGGAATTGAAGGAGCAGAAGCAGCAGCAGGAATGTGTTCGTCGTGCCTTTCTCTTGAATCATGCATAACATTCCTCAGATCCTCTTCTCTACATCTCTACTCTGACCTTCCTAAATGATCAAACACATTAGGTTGCCTTGGCTTCCCCCTACATTTTGGCTTGCTAGTCGGTTATTCATGGGAGGAGGATCATGTTTTTCTTGCCTATGCTCATCTGGTTGATCAACATTCCTCCTTTGATTTTGATAGTATTCAGAATCTCCCTCATTATAGTTATGTCAGTCCCTAAATTGCGACTGATGGGTACGTGACCGACTATATATGCTATCACCTTCTATCTGACCAAAACCATCATGATAGACATGTGGTGGCCTTTGGGACATGCATTGGTCGCTAGGTCTCGAAGAATTATTGCGTTGTGGGGGACCTTCGACCGCAGAGCCAAAGTCAGGCTGCCACCTATTTCCATAAGGGACATTTTCTAGCCCTCAAATAGGGAGAACCTGCTCATCTGTCACCAAGAGTCTTGGGCTATGAGGATGCTGCTCGTCCCTATTTTTTCTTGGATTTTCTCTCTTGCCCGAGTAGAGCATGGAGGCTGATGCTGCTCGTTAGGTCTCCTAGAATTATGTTGCTGAACTTCTGGATAAGTAGCTCAAGGTTGTTCCGAATGAGGTGGGTTCTGAGGAGGTGGAGAATTTTAAGGCTGCTAAGGTTGAGGAGGGTTCTATGCAGGTCGAGCCCCCTAAGCCAGTTGAGGCAGCAATAGCATCTCTCTGATGGCGATCCATTTCTGCCTGTCTGACATTTAGCTCCCATCGTTGTTTGTCAATTTCCAACTATTCCATAATCATCGTCTCAGCCACATTCTCCTGGTTAACCTATAGAGTAGCTAACTCTTCTTGTAACATACCTATAGATGCTCATAGATTTTCTACATCTATCTCTTCGCTATCTTCCTCTAATTCCACCTAAGGCTCCTTTTAAGTTACTCCTGGGAGAGGAGGTCGATTTTGAGGGTTTTCAGATGTCTGGCGTGCTTGTTGACCTTGAGTCTTCTTAGATTTGGGAGCCATAGTTACTTAGTTAGCCTCTGACCGATGATCTCCTTGAGTTTGGCTCTCAATGAAAGCAACAAAATATTGAACAACGATTTGGCCAACGACACTGATTATTAAAATGATATAAAGTGAGAACTGAACGTGAAAATAAATAATGACACCAAAAGTTTTATAGTGGTTTGTCCCCATAATGGTAATAACCTACATCCACTTTAGTACCTTTATTTATGTAGATTTCTCAAAACACCCGATCAGATCAATTGGATCAAATGAGTTTCGTGAGTCTGAGAGAGTACAAAAATATGTGTATAAAAGCACCTTGATCTATGAATTCTCCCAAAGTTAAGGAACTAAAGCGTTAGAAATAATGATTCACTAAGTCCTCTATTTATAGGCTTAGGAATGTACATAAATGGGTCATGGGCCTTACATGATTTACGTAATAAGTTATAATAAAATAATACAAGTTAACTAAATATTACTTAAAATATCTTGTCTTAACTAATTTTGAGCATTCTTTGCGTACCATTTGAACACCTCTGGTCGTGCCCACTAATCAACCTGATCAGTAACTGCCTCACTATGCATGTAGATCCAATTAGTAAGAGAAAACAAATGCTCGTGTTTGTTCAAGGGTCAACCACGTATTCATTAACTATGATGCCGTGTGACTGCCACTTGTCATTCTTGTGCCACATCATCATGTTATTTGACTGGACATACTTCAGTCAAATTAGCAGTCAACAAGGGAATAAGAACCATCGACCCAGCTCGATATCTACTCGACCAGAGTTGGTCGATTGTCACTGAAGGAGTTTTTCATGGTCCATGATTATAGGGATAATTCAGTGTTAAAGTGTAACTGTATTAATTACTCATTTTTTATTACAGTTTGTAAATTCCCAAGCCTATAAATAGAAGTTTAGTGAATCATTATTTCTTACACACTAATTATTTGAGAGGAAGGTTGTCATACTTTTATACAACATTTCTTGTATTCTTTCAGACTTGTGAAACTTAGTTGATTCTAGATCATCTGATCGTGAGTTTGAACTTTCTACAGAAATAAAAGTATAAGTGGACGCATGTTATTACCAATATTCGGGGACGAACCACTATAAACTTTTTGTGTCGTTTATTTTTTCTAGTTCAGTTCTTATTTTCACGTCGTTTATTTAACTGCGTGTCGTTGGCCAATTTTGTGTTCAACACACTGCTCCCACCGTATTGAGAAAAATCGGATTGCGATAAGATATAATAGAAGATACATTTTTTATAGTGGCTTTAGGAAATTTCACTCTCCAGTCAATACACAATAAGGCTCGGTAAAGTGTTGCCTTTTTTATTACCTTACTGTTACTGCCTACCGTACTATCAAGAGGATTGGCTGCCAAAGGCATCTATCCATCAGATTCTCAAATCTTCCAGATGTAGAGCGCGCAGGGCTTTGAACCCAAATACATTACCCACAATGGAAGTAAACATGTTAAGATGGGCTGTCAAGAATGTAGAGGAGGTAGGATGGGCAGTTGGTCAGATCTAGTATGGATCGTACATGGACGTGTTGGAAAAAGCTTATGCATGATCTTTATTTATTTTCATGTATATCTAATATTAAACAAATTAATACGAGATAGCCTAAAACATGTTTCTAAAATTGAATTCAAGAGAAACAAAGAATATAATACTTATAGTATACGCAGCGGAATTAAAGAGTCCTTCCTTCATTTTCTCCAACTCTTGTATCCTCTCTGTCGCAGAGTATTATCAAGAAACTGAACCGATCTTCTATTTTCTTCACGATCTTCCAATGTATCCTTAGAACCACCTAGACTAGTGTGGGCAATTCTCAACACATGAGATAGATATAGAGAGAAGAACAGAAAATAACAAAGTGGCTTAGAAAAGGACTTGTGTTTAGAGAGAATATAAAACTATTAGAAAATCTGACTTGTGACTTATCTGTCATCTCTGAAATCTTCTCTCTAAGCACTCCTTTTATAGACTCAATTAGGCCATTTAATTTAATTAAAAAATCAATAAAATAACAGCCATTTTGAAGCCCTAGGTCGAAATTATCATGGGCTATAGGCCCGTGAAATTTCTCATTTGATTATAAGCCCATTGGACTTTAAATCAAGGCCTGTATTATTTTCTATTGATTTAATTAATTAAATAATTATTTAAATCCTTTATCAAATTAATTATTTATAATTTGAACCTTGATTTAAATTTATTTATTAATTTAGATACCAATTTATCTTAATTAATAAATCTGCCATAATTTCTCTTTTCTTCTCAAAATTACACAACTCTGTGAAACTATCCAAAATTGACCTGGTCAACTTTGATAATTCTAATTGATAATTAAATCAATTAATTGAGACTATCTAGATGATTTTATCCAAGGTACAATGGGGACCATGGGCCTATGAAATCAAGCTCCAATAAGTTATCATAAATCTAACAAATAAATTTACTAACTTATTAATTCCTCGTGACTCCACTATAGACTTGGAATTGCACTCTTGAATTTATAGAACGCTCTATAACAAATATAGATACGCTATTAATTATCCATTGTTACAACCATAATTGTCACTCAATCCTCTATAGACGGTCTACAATGAGATAGGACTAAAATACCGTTTTACCCCTCATTGTATTTTATCCTTAAAACACTTAGTTCCTTGTAAATGATATTTCAGTAAACTAATTTAATTACTGAAATGAGATCTCTATCATTTATCACCTTGAACCAAACTAAAAGGAAACCATCGTTTCACTTCTTCATCAGAAGCTATAGATGTACATATCTATGATTAACACTCCCACTCAATTATACTACCGAGTTCCCAAGATGTAAGTATGGGCTAGTCCGTAGGGTAAGCTGGTAATGAACAAGTCAAAGAACTCAAATAATACAATCAGTTAGAATACTAACCACTCAGAATTGAGATTGAATTGACCTATGGTCAACTATATGATATGACTAGAATAGATAATAACGGTATGTTTACTTATCTTATCAACTGTCAATATCGGTCATGTCCGATGTAACAAATACATCCGATCTTATCTACTTTGCTAATGTTCTGGAAAGAACATAACACTGTAATGTGTAAGTAGATCATATCGTAGATTGGCAAGTCAATGTAAATCCGGTGCACTGACTAATCTTAGGACTAACTTATTTTTGAACATATAATCATATTTATATTCCACTGTGATTACGTCACTATAAATAAGATTACCTATATGCTTGGGATTTAATAGAAGTTTATATTAAACAAATAATCATGAAAATAAAACATGTGAGCAAAGTGATTGACCAAGTCAAAAAATGATTTCTATTCTTTTATTGATAATAAAATGAGATTACAAAGAATTTGGGTTTTAATTAGGGCATAAAACCCCAACAGGACGGTAGTTGGATTTGTCTTTTTCCGCCATGTAAACAGAGTACCCTGAGTGCCTAAATCAACCATGACTGTTCTTGCAACCATATTCTGTAACTCAAACGAATATTAAGAGGAATTACCAGCTTTCTTGTAGTTGATTGTTTCACAGTCCTTAAGAGTTCCATTAAGATCCTCATTTCCACACAAGGATTGGTACTATGAAGGACCTTGTCTCCAGATTCATCCCAAAAATTTTGTTTGTCAGAATGTGTTGGAGGACTGTAAACTCCCATTAAATCCCAACACTCCCCAGGGGATCCGATAACACTTAGCCATTGATGAGATTCTTGTCTTTGAAAGTGATATCACACCTTACCCCTTCCTTCTAACAAAAGGCCAAGCCACCCGATCTGCCCTTTGGCTCTTGATAACTCTAGAGATATAGAGTTATCTTTAATACTTTTAGCTTATAATTTGATTAAAAAAGATGAGTGATTTGTGTCTTTGTCTATAGAGTTGAGTCATTTTCTTTTATTTGGATTCAGGAATTAGTTTTGGTTTTATGAGGAAAAATAAGTAAGAAAATGATAAATTGGATGAAGTTGAGTGAATTGGAAATGAGCTAATGTGATTTAATATGATAATTTTTTGTGCAGGAATTCTCAGGTTGCTACAGCAATGCTGAAGTATTCTGTCCAGACAACAAGCATTTCTTGGCTCACGTGAGAAGTTGCCACCTCAACAGTATAAATCTATTTTTTTTTTAATTAACTTGACTTGGGCTGAAGATTAAATGAAGAGATTTGGGCCTTTAATTGTGTTGGTGCATGTTTAGCAAAAAGACAACAAATGGGAAGAAAAAGGCCCATGTGGGCTTAAGGAAAAGAAAGAAAATGGGAGCCCTAATATCATATATATCATCCTCACTTTTAAAAGGCATGAAAAGTAGCAAAGAAGGGATAAGCAGCAGCCACCATTGAGGAAAAGTGGAGAATGAAGAAAAAGAGAAAGAAGAAGAAAGAGAAGGATTCAAGAGAGGAGGACCATTTTGGGAACATCTTTTTGGATTGATTCTCTTACCATTCTCTTTAATATTTTATTTTCTTTTTCTTGTATTTTCTAAACTATGATTTATTTTGTTATGGGTTGTTTTGATTTTGGATTTGTGCTCTTGAATTCAGTCATGAACTAAATCTTTTGAGGCTTGAATTGTTGATTAACTCTGTCTTAATTCTAATTTTCTTGCATTTTATTTTAGTAATTTACCAATTGTTCATTCAAATGTGCTTATTGATGATTTCTTGTTGTTGATTGGCCACCAATGGAAATATATTAAGTTATATTTATGCTGGGAAGTTTGAATATAATTGAAAGATTTGAATGACACAAGTGAATAATCTTGTTAGGATATGTTTGTGAATAGCATAGGCATGTGTTATTTACCTTGTATAACCATTATGAATTGATACTTAAATTATGGGTTCTGAAACTTGATTGGCATATGAATATGTTAAATTAGGTGAAAGAATTAATACCATAGGATTTGGAAAAGTTCAATGAATTAATTTGGAATTCTTGTTAACTCTGGGTAATTTGCTGAGATTTTGCTGCAGCAAAGCGTACAGGTCAATTGACATAGATGAATTTAATAATTCAAGCCCATTTCACCAAATTGAATTTTTATTGCTTTTAGATTGTCAACCTAGTTTATTTTGAAGCATTTTCAATTTATTTTTCATCACTATTAAATTTTTTGGTGATTTATTTGTGCAAAATTATTTGCTAATTCAATCCTTGTGGAGACAATACTCAACTTATCATGTTGTTACTTGTTTGCCGACTGTGTATATTGGCACAATTTTAATTGCTTAAATACACGTAACAAGTTTTGGCATCGTTGTGGGGGGTTGATTTTAGTGAAATTTTGTAAGTAGAATTCAATTACTTTTCAATTTGGTTGCTTATTTTTCATTTGTTTATTTTTGTTTTTTGTTGTTCTATTTTACGCTTTGTTTGTTTGGTTCTTTTGCGAGGTACTTGAGATGTCTCATTAGCAAGTCCTCATTAACTTTGTTCAACATGACTTGGAGCCTTTACATAGAGCATGGTGGAGAAACAAAAATTTGTTCATGAGATTCCCTTACCATGGTTTCTCTATAGAGTGTTTACTTGAAGTCTTTCTCAATGGGTTGCATGCCACCACAAGAGAATGGATAGAAAGGGGAGATGGTACCACCAATTTCTACCAAATATCCATTAATGAAGTCTATTGGATGTTGGAAGACATGGCAGAGTATGACGATTGGTGTTTTTTAAATTCTCCAATATCCAACCAAGTTTGGGAGAACATTCTTAGCAATATGGAGCCTATTTTTGAAGATTGCACTCGAGAACCATTGGGGGAGACATTGGAGGATTTTCAAGACCTCATCATGGAAGAACCTTAACAAGTTGTTCACTCAAGTTCGTTGGAGGCATTGATGATGGAGTTTATGGCTAAGAATGATGCCTTCATTCAAAGCCAAGCTACATCCTTGAGGAATTTGGAGAATCAATTTAAGCTATTGACCAATGAGTTATGTAATAGACCCCACAATGATGTGCTTAGTGATATTGAAAATTCAAGGGGAGGAAAAAGGACCCACTTCAATCCAAAGTATAGAAGAAAAGAGAGAGAAAATGCATTTCCAAGATAATCAAGTCTTTGGTCTCCAATTTGAAGAGTTGATAGTCATAGAAGAGTATGCATATGAAGATCTGTTTTGGCCGCCACCACCATTGGCATGGTTCTTTGGCATCCATCATGCACATTCATCAAAAGCAAGTCAAGTTGAGCACATGAACCCATCAATATCACATCTCGCCAAGCATGAGGGTGTCCACAATGAAGACCCATATGTGAGGGCATATGCCACTTTCTATGGGCAAAAGTCGCTCTTTGATGAGCACTTCTCCAAAGTCAAGACGACGACTTTAAATCAAGCGCTTCTTGGGAGGCAACCCAAGTTTCTAAACTTGTTTGTTATTTTGTTTAAGTTTAGTTAAGCTCATTGCATTTCCTTTATTAAATATTTTTATGTTTGAAAAAAAAAAGAACAAAGTTATTTTAATTTTAATTTTTTTTAGTTTAATTTTATTTTATTGTGTTGTTTTTTTTGGAGTGGTTTTACGTTTGTTCTTGTGTTTCATGTGTTAAATAGCAAGAAAATAGTGCTTTGGCAGTAATTTGGGGGTCTGAAGATTTTGTGAAAATTTTGCTAAAGCAAAATGAGGAGCAAAATGTGTGAAATTTCTTAAAAATGAAGGGTTCCTCCTGCTGCAGCAAAATTTTTACTCGTAAACTTTTACTGGAGCAAATTTTGCAATTTGGGAAAGCACCCAACTTGTCAACTCCACAACCAACCAAAAAGAAGGCCATTGTTGACGGTGTGAACTCGTCAACGAAGTTAAGTTGGAAAAATTATCAAATTAAAATCGCTAATTGGAAAGCTATGAAAACTTGAACAATAACTCAAGAACAATGGAATAACAACAATGGAGAATTCAGTATCTCATTCGCACTAATGTCTTTGCTACAGTTAAATTTCCAACCCCCTTTCAGGTGGCCTTGGAATTCAATTTATAGTATGCTCTAACGGCCTTAGGTACATAGTGGTCCAGGGGACCAAACGGTACAAACGTACTGTACTAGGGGAGTGGCTTCAGAGGTTGTGGCTGTACATCCCGTACAGGAGCAAGTGTCAGGGGGATGTCTCCACTACTTGTCTGTACTCCTTCTTGAGGCGTGGTAGCAGGCGTGTTGGCGCAGGAGGTAGTGGTGTCGGCTCTGACCCATGGCCGTAGACGTACGGACCACGATCCTCGCTGGCACTGGCATCCGTACCTAGTACCCGGTCGTACAAATATGTCTCATTCGACTCGTTCTGGATCTACTAAGCATAGGGACTTTGAGGTTGTGAAAAAGGGGATCTTTGGTGTCCGTATTGGCCGTGGCGTTGAATAGGGGTCTTGGGCCCATGCGCATCAAGTCACGGTGTGTCGGCCTCCTGAGAAGATGGTGGGCTGGTGGACCTCCCGGAGCGCGCGCGCGCGTGGGACCTTGCGCGGCCTTGCGCACGGGGCGCCATTGGCGGCCTCGCAGCCTCCCTCGGCCCTGCGCATGGGCATGGTAGGATTGGCCCAAGGGCCTCGCTGAATAGGGCGCCTCGCCCTATGGTGGCCTCACTGAATAAGGCACCTCGCCCCTAGGGTGGCCTTGCTAGATAAGGCACCTCGCCCCCTAGGATGGCCTCGCGGAATAGGGCGCCTCGCCCCCTAGGATGGCCTCGCGGAACAAGGCACCTCGCCCCTATGGTGGCCTCGCTAAATAAGGCACCTCGCCCCCTACGATGGCCTCGCTAAATAAGGCACCTCGCGGAATAGGGTGCCTCGCCCCTAGGATGGCCTCGCGGAATAGGGCGCCTCGCCCCTAGGATGGCCTCGCGGAACAAGGCACCTTGCGCCCTATGGTGGCCTCGCTAAATAAGGCACCTCGCCCCTACGATGGCCTCGCTAAATAAGGCACCTCGCGGAATAGGGTGCCTCGCCCCCTAGGATGGCCTCGCGAAATAGGGCGCCTCGTCCCCTAGGATGGTCACGCGACATGGCAGCCTCGCGACTTGGTGGCCTCGCGGAACAGCGTCCTCGCGAGACGGGATGGTCTCGCGGATCAGGGGGGTCTCGCCCATCTGATGGCCATGCGAAATGGGGGGGGGGGGAGTACGCCCAGGTGACGACCTTGCATTTTCCCTTGATGAGATTATGAGCATCAACACTTGCCCCCCTAGTCTAGGAGAGGGCCTTAAGGTGCTCTTGTAGACTATTCATCTTGGTTCCTATAAATAGGCCTTCATGCATGGCTTAATATTTACATCTTACCTCCTTGGCTTAGTGGTGGTTAGACCCTTGCTCCTTTCAAGAGGTAAAGGGTTCAATCCCCCACAACCACACTTTCTCTATTATTTCATCACTTTTCCATTTTTTCATCATCATTTTTTTTTTTAGCTAGTTTCTTGGTGTGTACATTTTTGGGCTAACACACTTTTCTGATTAATTCTTGCAGACGCGCATTTTCAACGCTTTGGTGCTTTTCGCCTCCCAACCTTCCTTGGACTCCGACTTCGTTCTTTCAATTGCTTGAGGTATATTTTCTTTTCTTCTCCCGTTTATTTACTTATTTTATCGGATTCAGACCAACAACACTTGGGATGGGGTACGTTAGCCCGAGCTTGTTTTGACCATATGCGCGTCCCTCCTCTTTCTTTTTATACATATACCTTGTAGTAGTCCATTTAGGGCGTTTGCACCTAGGGGTATTAAGCCTGTTCCTTTGTGTTTTGTAGTCTTCCCCTTGTTTAAACGTGACCCCCTTTTTGCTGTTGGGACGTGGTTTCATGGCCAGTGAGGGTCCGTCCGACATACCCTCGAGGGCTGAGTTTATCGACCTGTCTTCAGATCCCGAGTCCCCTGAGGGCAGCCCTTACCAGGACTATGATTCTTTGAGGCAGGCCCGCATTCGCCACCTCGAGTGCATGGCTGATCTTAGGCATAAAATTTGGGTGGTAGAGATTGAAATCGACTCGGTGTCGAGGGGAGACGGAGGACCTTCACCCCCGGGCCTTAGTGACCATATAGCGCGTCTTAGGACGGCTCTTTTTTAATTGCGGTGGGAGTTAGAGTTTATGGAGGGACACATTCCGCCAGAACCTTCCACTCCCCCTTCGCCTGATGACGATCACGGGGCTATTAACTCCTCTCCTCAGCCCCTAGTCTCTGTTGATCCTGGCTTAGCGCTTCCGCCATCGCTCCCTTGATGGAAAACCCTTGCTAGGAAGAGAAAATGGAGGGTTAAGTGCTCTGCCTCTTCCTCACATGCTTCTTTTGATTTTGCAGATATGTCGAAGGTACGCAGACAGGTGTCCGTCCAGGAAGAAGACGACGCCCCCCTACTGGCGTCCAGCCTAGTGTCCCATATGTCTTCGAACAAACTGAAGACCATCGTGAAGCGCTACCGAACTCCTCCAGAATACGCCCTGCATGTTCCTCAGGAGACCTGCCGGGCCGACCGCCCTGAGAAGGGCTTTGTGGCTTTGAGTGAGCAGATTATGAAGGCGGGTGGCACCATTCCTCTACACCCGTTCTTTGTGGCGGTTCTCAACTATTTTGATTTGGCCCCTCTCCAACTGTCGCCCAACAGTTGGTTGACTTTAAGTTGCCTCTTTCTTTGGTTCAAGGATAATGAGCAACGCGCCCCGACGGCACAAGAGGTGCATTCCTTGTACAACCTTATTGGGGTGTACAATTCCAAGGGCTTCTATTACTTGCAGAAGGCCAATAGTGAGCTTCCCTTGATAGATGGCTCGGTGTCTAACCCAGGGTCCTGGAAACAAGAGTTTTTCTGGGTACAGGGGCCTCTTTCAGTTCGTGAAGGCTTTCGCGCTGAACCTAGTAAGTATCCAGGTCTTTTTATTTTTCTTATTAGAACTCACCGTTTTGCACTCTTGCTTGTACTGATATTGGTGCGGTTCTTGCAGGGAAATTTGCTGATCCCTCGGTCATCGGGTCGGAGGCGGAGGCGATAAACAGACTCATTGCAACAGACCCCGCCCTGAAGAAGGCAGTAGTCCTATTTACCATGACAAATCTCAATCGCCACCAATTGTCTCCGGTCTCTAACCCCAAGTTCCTATGGTCAATCACCGGGTCTAAGAAGGTTGTGGCTACGCCGGCTGGGCCATCACTGCACGAAGATGAGGCTGAGGTGGAGATGGAGGATGCCCCCCTGTCCCCCAGGGGACATCCTCCTCATGACTCCCATGACCAGGACATGGCCTTTCACCCTCTAGGCCCGCAGGCCACGGCAGGATGCTACGCCTCTCCTGGCCATGGTGGCGGCGATGCCTTCCCTCCAATTCCTCATGATCTCGGCATACCGGATGCTGATTTCGTCGGGCTCGCGGAGCTCCCTGCCGATGCACCAGAGTCTCAATTTTTCTCTTCTGCTGCGCCTCCTCCTGCCTCGGCGAGTGGGTCGTCTGTCCCAGTCCAACCAGATGCTCCTAGCGTGGAGGCAGAGGCTTGGGTGACCAGGATGGCCTCAGTTTATGGGCAGCGTTTCGTTCCAATAGCTGAGAGTCTCCCTGTCTCCGACTGGAGGGGCCTGGGGAACGTGACTCAATCAGACCTCGGGGAGATGCTAAGGCGTGCTGCGGCCTGGGTGAGGCTTTTCACTTTGCGTTGATTAGCATTATGCATAGATGCACCTGTGTTCTTCTTTTTGTTACTTATTGCTGATGCCATTGGTTTTCTTGTGCAGGTCTATATCGTGTCTCTTCGACATGCTGACTCAACTGGCATCCTTTCCGCATCTACCACTGAGAGGGACGGCCTCATAGTCCAGGTCCAGGAGCTCGAAAATGAGCTTAGCGCAACCAAGGTCCAATTGTCCAAAGCCCGGACTAAGTACACCAAGTCGGACTCGAAGAATGAGCAGCTGAAAGCTAAGATCAAGGTGTTGAAGGGCAAGGCTAAATGCTTGGAGCGCGAGCTCAAGGAGGCCAAGGCCGCTGCGTCCGGGTCGCATGAGATGGTTGTTCGACAGGGGACTGAAGTTGAGGCCCTTAGGACTGAACTACAGTCGGCTCAGGAGAAGGTCGCTTCCTTGGAGGCGGAGAAGGCTGTAACCGAGCGCAAGTCTATAGACCGGGCTCTTTACAATGTGTGGAGGCAGGATCCCAACTTCGACTTCTCCTCTTTTGGCGAGCAATCTGTTGCCCGAGCGGCCTGGTGGAGTGCCCACTACAGGAGGCCTTGAACTAGTTTCTCTCCTTTTTTGTTTTTTTATTTTGTAACGTCATTACTAGTGCTACTTTTCTGTTAGTAACCCTTGTATTGTCTTGAGAACTCCTTTCTTTTTTATGTATGAATACATGTGATGTTGTTGTTTATTTCTTGTTCTACTGCATTTGAGGCCCTTTTATGCCTGTATGACGCGGTTTGGTTGGTTCCCTTCTTTTATTTGTCAGGCTGGAGGTCCTTTGGATCCCATGTGAGAGGGTTCACTGGGACCTCTTTTGGTGTCTCTTGGCGGTTTTTGTAAGGATATTTTGACCCCTTGGGTCTTAGCTATCCTTTTGGGTTTTTCTTGCGCGCGCTTATTATTTCTTTGCGAGAGGCGTCCCTCTCGTCCTTTTGCATAGTACTATTTCGGCAAGGGTCTCTTTTGGGACCCTTTTTGGCTAGGCGGCTTGGTGGCCGCTCTAGACTTATTAGTGTTGTCACTATATATATATTTTTCTTTCGTAAGGCCTTTTGGCCTCCTTGATGTTCACGAGAGTAGCTAATCCTCGTAAACTCAGGGGAGGCCTTGCAAGGTCTTTTTACTACTTTCTATGTTTAGGGACTTCGTCTAAGGCCCCGATATAAGGGGTCCTTCTAGGGCCTCCCATTGAACGGTCCTCTTCAGGGCTATGGTCCTTCTCGGGTCCTCCCAATGCATAGGGGGTCATTTTTAGGCTACTCCTAATTGAGGGCTCTTTTCAAGATCCCTTATCAGAGGGTCTTTTTTAGGAGCCTCTTTTTTTTTTTAGGAGGGCGAGGGGTCCTTTCCAAGACCCTCCGTTAGAGGGTCCTTTTCAGGCTTCCCTAGCTAGCTGTGTTATCGCCCCCTGCCCTGCCCCCCAAGTGTTTGGTGAAATTTATTTCGGCGGACACTTTGGCTGATGCCCTGGTATTGAAGAAAAAATAACACACGGAGAGGCTAACAGTTTTACTTATAATACGTGGTTTCATTCATTATATTCGTAACATAATGGCCTCATACACGTAGTTGCAACGGTACATAGGTGATTTTCACATAAAACAAAATAAAATGGCTCACGCCTACTTAGGAGGTTATCTAGGTAACCTCTTTGATTTCTTCCTACCATATCAAGGCAGCATGTTACACTTGTGCTTTTATCCGTGGGCATGGGCGTCTTACTGGTAGTACTTCCTCAGGTGTTCTGCGTTCCATGCCCGGGGTACGATGGTGTCGTCCATGCGCGCCAGCTTGTAAGTGTTTGGGGGGATGCACTGAGCGACTTGGTAGGGTCCCTCCCAATTTGCCCCCAGCACTCCTGCACCTGGGTCTCGTGTGTTTGGGAGCACCTTCCTCAGCACCAGGTCGCCGACTCTGAAAGTTCTCTCTCGCACCCTCGAATTGTAGTACCTTGCGGCGCGTTGCTGATATACTGCCACCCACATCTGGGCTTTTTCTCTCTTTTCCTCCAGGAGGTCTAAGCTTTCGGTCAGGGCTGTGTGGTTGGCTTCGTCTTCATACGCCTGCACCCTGTGGGATATGACTCGCATTTCGACTGGGAGCACAGCCTCGCACCCATAGGCCAAGGAGAATGGGGACTCCCCAGTCGTCGTGCGTGGGGTGGTTCTGTAAGCCCACAGCACATTTGGTAGCTCATCTGCCCAGGCTCCTTTCATCTTCTCCAGCTTTGTCTTTAGGTTCTTCTTTAGGACCCTGTTGATGGCCTCCACTTTCCCATTGGCCTGGGGGTGCACCACTGCGGAGAAGCTCCTCCTTATACCTCTTTTCTTACAATATTCATCGAAGGCTCCTCCTTCAAATTGGGTACCATTGTCGGAAATAATTTTGTAGGGTACCCCATACCGGCACACAATGAATTTGTTGACAAAATAGGTGATGTGCTTAGCGGTTATTTTCACAAGGGGTTCCGCTTCTACCCACTTGGTGAAATAATCTACTGCCACCACCACGTACTTTGCTCCACCTCTACCTGTAGGAAGAGCGCCGATTAGGTCTATCCCCCAGATGGTGAAGGGCCAGGGGCTGGGCATGCTGGTCAGTTCGCTTGGGGGTCTTCGAGGGTAATTGGAGTGCCTCTGGCACTTGTCGCATTTCGTGGCAAAGTCCTGCGCGTCTTTCTCCATGGAAGGCCAGTAGTATCCTTGTCTTATGGCCTTCCTAGCCGTGGAGGGTCCACTTTCGTGGTTGCCGCACTCTCCCTCATGGATCTCTTGTAACACCTTCAACGCCTCCTCTCCTTCTATACACCGTAGGAGAGGCATGGAGAATCCTCTTTTGTAAAGGACCCCATCTACCAAGGCGTACCTCGCGGCCTTGTACACCAACCTCCGAGATTCGTTTTTATCCACAGGCAAGACTCCTTCCTCCAGGTACTTCTTGATTGGCTCGGTCCATGATTTCTTTGGGACGCTGATCATGTGCACATCTACGCCTCCGATGCTGGGCTTTGGCAAGTACTCCACGGGTATTGATTCCAAGACGTCACCATCCTTGGTGGATGCCAGCTTTCCAAGTGCATCGGCATGGGTGTTCTTTTCTCTGGGGATTTGCTCTATAGTATATGCCACCATTCGCCCCAGGTAGCCCTTCACCTTCTCTAAATATGCTGCCATCTTGGGCCCCCTTGCCTGGTACTCCCCCTTTATTTGGCATACCACCAATTGCGAGTCACTGAAAATATGGAGGCGCGTTACTTTCAATTCCTGGGCTAGGCGCAGGCCAGCTAAGAGCGCCTCGTACTCCGCCTCATTATTGGAGGCCTCGAACCCAAACCGGATTGCGCAGTACATTCTGTGTCCCTCGGGCCCAGTCATCATGATGCCCGCTCCTGATCCTCCTTCATTTGACGCCCCATCAACATGCAAACTCCACTCCTCTACATTTCCCAGTTCATCCTCCACAACAGGCTACGCCCCTCCTTCACTCTGTCCTTCATTCGGCTGATGGGTGAATTCTACTATAAAATCTGCCAGCACCTGTCCATTGATGGAGGCCCTTGGGGTGTAGACAATATCAAACTGACTTAGCTCAATCGACCATTTCATTAGCCTCCCTGAGGTCTCTGGCTTATGTAAGACTTGTCTCAAAGGACTATCTGTTAAGACATCAATCGTATGCGCATGGAAGTAAGGCTTCAACTTCCTCGACGCCACTACTAGCGCATAGGCCAGTTTTTCGATCTCTGGATACCGGCTCTCCACGTCCACCAGACGCTTGCTGATATAGTATACGGGCTGTTGTTGCTTCTTCTCTCCCTTAACTAAGGCTGCGCTGATGGCATGCTCCGACACCGCCAAGTATAGGTACAGCTTCTCGCCCTTCTCTGGCTTTGCTAACAGGGGCGGCTTCCCCAGGTGCTCTTTCAACCTGACAAAGGCTTCCGCACATCTTTCATCCCAAGCAAACTTTTTGCTCCCTTTGAGGATGTCAAAGAATGGGAGGCACTTGTCGGTGGACCTTGAGATGAACCTGTTAAGGGCCGCCACCCTTCCTGTTAGGCATTGTACCTCCTTCTTATTCTTCGGCGGGCTCATTTCTATGAGTGCCTTTATCTTGTCGGGGTTGGCCTCGATTCCTCTGGAGTTGACCATGAAGCCCAAGAATTTTCCTGAGGATACCCCGAAGGTGCATTTGGCTGGGTTCAGTTTCATCCGATATTTCCTGAGCGTGTCAAACATCTCACCAAGGTCTTTGTTGAGTTCTACTGCTACTTTGGTCTTCACTAGCATGTCATCCACATACACTTCCATATTCCTCCCTATCTGATTTGCGAACATTTTATTCACCAGCCTTTGATAGGTGGCTCCCGCGTTTTTGAGCCCGAAGGGCATCACCTTATAACAGTAGATCCCTTTGTCTGTAATGAATGACGTGTGTTCCTCATCTGCAGGGTTCATTGGGATTTGGTTGTATCCCGAGTAGGCATCCATAAAACTTAGTAACTCATGCCCCGCTGTTGCGTCTACTAACTGATCTATCCTGGGGAGTGGGAAGCTGTCCTTAGGACAAGCTTTATTCAAATTCGTGAAATCGACGCAAGTCCTCCACTTCCCGTTTGGCTTCGGCACGAGTACTGGGTTTGATACCCACACAGGATAGAAAGACTCACGGATGAACCCGTTGGCCTTCAATTTGTCAACCTCTTCCTTTAACGCTGCGTACCTTGTTGGATCGAGCGCCCGCCTCTTCTGCCTGACGGGCCTTGCTCCTGGGGAGATGTTCAGGTGGTGGCACATTACGCTGGGGTCTATGCCCACCATGTCCTCATGAATCCATGCAAACACATCCAGATTATCCTTCAAAAATCTTATCAATTCTTCCTTCACGCCACCTTGTAGGCTTTTCCCTATCTTCAATTTCCTTAAAGGCTCTTCCGTCACCGTAGCCTCCTCTACTTCTTCTACCGGTTCTGCTCTTGCCTCATCCACGACCCGAGGGTCCAGCTCCTGCGGACCCCCTGTGGGCATGCTTATCGCCTCGTGTACCACCATGGCCATCGGCTCACGTGGCTTTGCAGGCGTGCGGAGTGAGGTGTTGTAACACTCCCTTGCTTCCTTCTGTTCTCCTTTCATACTCGCGATCCCTCCTGGAGTCGGGAACTTGACAACTAAGTGATATATTGAAGTTATGGCTTTCAATTCTCTCAGGGAGGGCCTCCCTAATACCGCGTTGAAAGCTGATGCGCAATCTACAACAACAAAGTTAGACATAATTGTGGTTTGACGGGGCTGCTCCCCCATGGTAAGTGTCAACTCAATCATCCCAAGGGGTTGCACGGAATCCCCTGTGAATTCGTATAGTGACGACTGGCAAGGCTTTAGGTGAAGAATGCCCAGTCCCATTTTTTCCAAAGCCGGGCGATATAGGATGTCCACTGAGCTCCCGTTGTCCACCAGGACTCAATGCACACGCATATTTGCCAACTGGACTGTCAGCACCAGCGGATCATTGTGGGGGAAGTGTACCCCCCGTGCATCTTCCTTAGTGAACGTTATTGAGTCGTTTTCCCCCTTGAAACTCTTCGGGGGTCGCTGTTCTAAACTCATGACGCAGGGGGGCGGACTTCGTCGAGCCTCTCTTGCATATTTATCTCGTCCCTTCCGAGAATCTCCTCCAAATCCTGGGCCTCCAAAAATGGTGCGGACCTCCCCTTGTATCTCTGGGGCTCGCTCCTGTGCCTGGGGCGCTCTGGGCTCGTTTTCTGGCCTTTGCCTTTCTTTCTTGACATAACGGCCTAAGTGCCCCCGGCGGATGAGCTCCTCAATTTCTTCCTTCAAGTAGATACACTCTGTCGTGGTGTGTCCAATGTCTTTGTGGTATTGGCAGTATTTACTGGGGTCCCTCTTGGACCGATCCTTTCTCATTGGTGGGGGCTTCTTGAAGGGCACTCGATCTTCGTTGGTGACGTAAATATGCTCCCTGGTGTCAGTGAGGTTCGTATAGTAAGTATAGGCCGCTGGCCTATGATCACCCCCTCGTTTGGTTTTCCTCTGCTGGTCATCTCTCGACCCCTCATACGTCCTCTTCTTCTTAGCTATATTCGGCCCGTCGTTAATTGGGGGCTTTGCGTGGGACTCCTCCTTTCCGGCCTTCAGGTTTGCGTGGCCATCCTCCACACGGATGTACTTCTGTGCCCTTTCATAGAAGTCATCCAAGTCGGTGACTTCCCTCTTCAGCATGTTGTCCCACAACTTGCTCCCTGGGAGCACCCCAGCAGTAATGGCCATTTTTAACTCCCAGCGTGTCAGGCTCCCCACTTTCGCGGCCTCCATATTGAACCGGTGAATGTAGCTTTTTAGGCTCTCCTTTTCCCCTTGCTTCACGTTGGCCAAGCTGGTACCTGGCATCGTGTAGTCCCGCACGGCATGGTGCTGCTGGAGGAACTCGTCAGAGAACTGCTGCCAGGACCTGATGGACCCCGGCCTTAGCCTTTTGAACCATTTTTAGGCGGGTCCTTTCAGAGTAACAGCGAAGCAATGGCACCTGGCACCACTTCCAATCCCCCTCAATTTCATGAGATCGTTAAACGCATCCAAGTGGTACTTTGGATCCGTGCTCCCTTCGTAAGGGGTCATGTTGGGCTCCTTAAAATTGGCAGGGAGCCGGATTGCCTGAATTTCTCGCACGAAGGGTGACTCATGGTCGAAGTCTTCCTCAAAAGCCTGGCCACCTGACGCGGTGACAATCTTGCTCCGCAAGCTCCGCATCTCTGTGTCTATGTCTTGCCTCCTTTTGCTGAGGGAGTCTCTTAGAGTGGACGGGCTAAGATCTGCCTTTCCCTTGCCTTCTCGAGGCGCCTCAGGGGGTGTGTTCCCTTTGCCTGCCTTTTTCCTGTTGATCTCCTCCCGCAAGTCTGGGGGCGTTCTTTTGGAGGTGACCTCATCCTCGCGTCGAGGGGCAGCGGTGGTTCTCGGCGTTGGCCTTTGGGCCTGCTTAGGCGGTTCGGGGTGATCACGTTGCTTCGTGCGAGGGGTGTTGCTAGTTGAGTGTCGGGTTCTTCCATCATCTACTGGCACAGTGGTCTCCACCCCACCCTTGCCTTTCTCCTTTCCCTTGGGCAAGGTTATGCTGGATTTACCCTGCAGTAGGCCGTTAAGGACCTCTTGCATGTTCTCCAAGGTAGTTTCTAACCTTTGGTTTTTACGGTGGAGCTCACGTATCTCCTCTTCGTAAAATCGGGACTTTGAACTCGAGCTCACGGAGTGGACCCGGGGGTGTTTGTCCGGCCTATGGGTAGAAGGGCCCGGGTCTTGCCGGCCGGAGTTCGGTGCCCGCGGCGGTTTTGGAGGAGGGAACTCATCAGCGTGCACCGGTGGTGCTCTGGGAGGACTCCCTCCAGGTGGAGCGGCCGGCGATGAGGCCACCCTGTCTCCTCCGTGAACCTCAGGGTCTTTCGGGGGCTCCACGTCCCTGGGTGGAGGAGCGTCCTTCATGGAGGCCTTCAGTTGGACTCCGCTCAGGTGAACCTCTACCTGCCGTGTCTCCCTCAGTCGTTTCGAGCGTCTTGGCATCTTCTTCTTGTCGGAAACAATGGTGGAACAGTAGCTTGAAACTAACGTTCCCACAGACGGCGCCAAACTGTTGACGGTGTGAACTCGTCAACGAAGTTAAGTTGGAAAAATTATCAAATTAAAATCGCTAATTGGAAAGCTATGAAAACTTGAACAATAACTCAAGAACAATGGAATAACAACAATGGAGAATTCAGTATCTCATTCGCACTAATGTCTTTGCTACAGTTAAATTTCCAACCCCCTTTCAGGTGGCCTTGGAATTCAATTTATAGTAGGCTCTAACGGCCTTAGGTACATAGTGGTCCAGGGGACCAAACGGTACAAACGTACTGTACTAGGGGAGTGGCTTCAGAGGTTGTGGCTGTACATCCCGTACAGGAGCAGGTGTCAGGGGGATGTCTCCACTACTTGTCTGTACTCCTTCTTGAGGCGTGGTAGCAGGCGTGTTGGCGCAGGAGGTAGTGGTGTCGGCTCTGACCCATGGCCGTAGACGTACGGACCACGATCCTCGCTGGCACTGGCATCCGTACCTAGTACCCGGTCGTACAAATATGTCTCATTCGACTCGTTCTGGATCTACTAAGCATAGGGACTTTGAGGTTGTGAAAAAGGGGATCTTTGGTGTCCGTATTGGCCGTGGCGTTGAATAGGGGTCTTGGGCCCATGCGCATCAAGTCACGGTGTGTCGGCCTCCTGAGAAGATGGTGGGCTGGTGGACCTCCCGGAGCGCGCGCGCGCGTGGGACCTTGCGCGGCCTTGCGCACGGGGCGCCATTGGCGGCCTCGCAGCCTCCCTCGGCCCCGCGCATGGGCATGGTAGGAGTGGCCCAAGGGCCTCGCTGAATAGGGCGCCTCGCCCTATGGTGGCCTCGCTGAATAAGGCACCTCGCCCCTAGGGTGGCCTTGCTAGATAAGGCACCTCGCCCCCTAGGATGGCCTCGCGGAATAGGGCGCCTCGCCCCCTAGGATGGCCTCGCGGAACAAGGCACCTCGCCCCTATGGTGGCCTCGCTAAATAAGGCACCTCGCCCCCTACGATGGCCTCGCTAAATAAGGCTCCTCGCGGAATAGGGTGCCTCGCCCCTAGGATGGCCTCGCGGAATAGGGCGCCTCGCCCCTAGGACGGCCTCGCGGAACAAGGAACCTTGCGCCCTATGGTGGCCTCGCTAAATAAGGCACCTCGCCCCTACGATGGCCTCGCTAAATAAGGCACCTCGCGGAATAGGGTGCCTCGCCCCCTAGGATGGCCTCGCGGAATAGGGCGCCTCGTCCCCTAGGATGGTCACGCGACATGGCAGCCTCGCGACTTGGTGGCCTCGCGGAACAGCGTCCTCGCGAGACGGGATGGTCTCGCGGATCAGGGGGGTCTCGCCCATCTGATGGCCATGCGAAATGGAGGGGGGGAGTACGCCCAGGTGACGACCTTGCATTTTCCCTTGATGAGATTATGAGCATCAACAGTCATCGATTCAAAATGAACCATATCCTTTCAGATGACAATTCTGAAGGATAGGCGGGGAGTTTTCTTATCTCAGCTCAATTTTTTTTCTTAATTTTTTTTGTTTTTGTTATTTCTTTTGTTCTATGGTTGTAACCTTGTTCTTAATTCTTGTTGGTATCTTTGTTTTGTTTCTAGTTTGTCCTTGTCTTGTTGTTATTCTTTTTGTTGTTTTGAGGATATTCATTGTCTTGGTTAGTGTTTAACTAGGGGGCTCGATGACGATCTTGAAAAACTACAAAAATATAATAAATTTAAGTTCAAGCTGAATGTCTTTCTTACTTAAGTTTTAAACTAAATTCTTTGGGTGTGAATATTGCTAGCAATTTATTGATGAGAGTGTTTCTCTTTTTAGTGTGTGCATAGCTTGATTGAACATTTTTGAGACCCTAGAAAGTGCTAGTTTCTTGTGAGAGCCTAAGTTTCTAGAATTCCTTAGTGAATTTCCGTGAGGCAAAATCCTAGGCATCATTGCACCAATGACATGATTTAGGCTATATTTGGACCATTTGAGCCTTTTAAGCCTACCTGTTATGCATTTTTATCTCTAGTCACCCTATTGAGCTTAATAGACACTTTTCTTTCTTAACCACTCATTAGCCTAGCTAGATATAATAATCTCCTTTCACCGTACCCTTCTCACCTTGTGTTTCTAGGATCGATTTTTTTTGCATGTTGGGGGGTTAAGAGGAGTTGAGTGTGAGAGAGGAATTGGGTGAGCGTTTTCATTTTATTCTTTTTCTTATTTTCACCATTGGGAACAATGTTGAATTTTAAGTTTGGGGGGAGAGTGTATTCTATTTTGTCTTGTTCTCTTGCCATTTAGTTTGTTTATCATTATTCGAAGAAAAAAAAAAGTAGAAAAATGTAAACAAAAAAAAAAAGCAAAAAAAATTCAAAAGTGCACTCCCTTGAATCAAAGGAAAGTTTTGAAAAATAAATTAGAAAAAAGTCAAAAAAAAAAAAAAAAGTAATCAAGTATGTTTGTAAATAAGTTTGGGGGTGTAACTCTTCAAATAAAAGAAAATTTTGTTTAGTTTTTGTCTTTGTCTTTGTATGTTAGTAATAAAGGCTAGTGGCAAGAGTTATATTTTGTTGTGGGGTGTTCTTTGGGATGTGTGCATTGATTTAGGTCCTAGAAAGAGTGAGGTGCTTAGGGTGATTTGGGCCAAAATTAATCTCTCTTATCCTACCTTCACCTTAGCCTATCACTACAAGTTTGATAAAGTCCTATTGATCTTTGGTGTGGTGTTTGTCTACATTAGTGGAGAGGGAATCACTAAGTAACTTATGGAGGCATTATTTAAGCTTTAGGACCAAGGCCTAGTGTGATTTTTGGTGATTTAAAATGTTTAGGAAAAGCTATGAATGCACTAAAGGGAGAAACACTTGACTCATATTTTGATGGCAACATTAATACTTGACGATTTTGGTTTAAAGCTTGTGTAAGTGTGAAATTCAGTTTCTCTTATTCAACAATAAAATTCCTGAGAGTTTTCCCCTTTTTAAGCATTGGCAAAGCATAGTTTATCCTCTCTTGTTGTGTCTTGTTTTTGGTGTCTTCCAATTTTTGTTCTTTTGTTGTTCAATTTGTGGTGTCTTTTGTTCTTTAGTCATCTTTTTAGATTCATCACTCGAGGGCGAGCAATGAGATAAGTTTGGGGGTGTGATAACTCTAGAATATAGAGTTATCTTTAATATTTTTAGCTTCTAATTTGATTAGAAAATATGAGTGATTTGTGTCTTTGTCTATATTATTGAGTCATTTTCTTTTATTTGGGTTCAGGAGTTATTTTTGGTTTTATGAGGAAAAATAAGTAAGAAAATGATAAATTGGATGAAGTAGAGTGAATTGGAAATGATCTAATGTGATTTAATATGATAATTTTTTGTGGAGGAATTCTCAGGTTGCTACAGCAATGCTGAAGCATTCTGTCCAGACAACAAGCATTTCTTGGCTCACGTGAGAAGTTGCCTCCTTAGTAGTATACATCTATTTTTTTTAATTAACTTGACTTGGGCTGAAGATTAAATGAAGAGATTTGAGCTTTAATTGTGTTGGTGCATATTTAGCAAAAATACAACAAATGGGAAGAAAAAGGCCCATGTGGGCTTAAGGAAAAGAAAGAAAATGGGAGCCCTAATATCATATATGATCATCCTCACTTTTAAAAGGCACGAAAAGTAGCAAAGAAGGAATAAGCAGCAGCCACCATTGAGGAAAAGTGGAGAATGAAGAAAAAGAAAAAGAAGAAGAAAGAGAAGGATTCAAGAGAAGAGGACTATTTTGGGAACATCTTTTTGACTTGATTCTCTTACCCTTCTCTTTAATATTTTATTTTATTTTTCTTGTATTTTTCTAAACTATGATTTATTTTGTTATGGGTTGTTTTGATTTTGGATTTGTGCTCTTGAATTAAGTCATGAGCTAAGCTTTTGAGGCTTGAATTATTGATTAACTCTATGTCTTAATTCTAATTTTCTAGCATTTTATTTTAGCAATTTACCCATTGTTCATTCAAATGTGCTTATTGATGATTTCTTGTTGTTGATTGGCCACCAATGGCAAGATATTAAGTTATATTTGTGCTGGAAAGTTTGAATATAATCGAAAGATTTGAATGACACAAGTGAATAATCTTGTTAGGTTATGTTGGTGAATATCATAAGAATGTGTTATTTACCTTGTGTAACCATTATGAATTGATGCTTAAATCCTGGGTTCTTAAACTTGATTGGCATAGGAATATGTTAAATTAGGTGAAAGAATTAATATCATAGGATTTGGAAAAGTTTCATGAATTAATTTGGAATTCTTGTTAACTCTGGGTAATTTGTTGAGATTTTGCTGCAGCAAAGCGTATAGGTCAATTGACATAGATGAATTTAATAATTCAAGCCCAATGCACCAAATTGAATTTTTATTGCTTTTAGCTTGTCATCCTAGTTTATTTTGAAGAATTTTCAATTTATTTTTCATCACTATTAAATTGTTTGGTAATTGATTTGTGCAAAATTATTTGCTAATTCAATTCTTGTGGAGACGATACTCAACTTATCACTTTATTACTTGTTTGTCGGCTGTGTACACTTGCACAATTTTAATTCCTTAAATACATGCAACAACTCTACATAATCAAAAATTAGTGAAATTGTATTTATGAGCAATAGTTTTTAACCTACAGTTTGTTCACTTGGCTTCCGAAAGGAATAGACCATCCACATTGTTTCGTATCTGCCTTTGCGTATTCTCAAACTCCAAATCCGGGTTAATTGTGCATGCAATTCCTTTTAATCTGGGTTGTGAGTTTCCTGTTACTGCTCTTCCGAATGGATTCCACCAATGTAATGAACTTCTTTCCTTATTTTCGTGGTCTACCCCTCTTGTTTTTCTGTGTAGTGGGACTAGCATCTGACCCCGTTGAAAAGGACAACGATGACTTCTCAATTGGTAAAGCTTGGGTCGATTGGTCCTTTGGAGCCGATTATGTTGGTGTGGGGATCGTTGATTCTCTGCTCTTCAAATTATTTGTCTTCGAGAACTCTGTTTGTTGAGGGACAGGAATGAAGACGACAGAGGCCTTATGCTTCCTTGGGCCAGTTGTGTGTTCTGCTATCTTAATTCATCAATTGAACAAGGAAGGTTTAACAAAATGGGTGGATATGAAACTTATCCACTATTAATGAGCCTAGATACAATGTCAAAGTGTTGGCCCAACATTCTTGGGAAGGCAAAGGTATAGCATGAAAATTTAGGCCAAATAGAGTGGTCCAACTTTTATCCAAGCTGGGCTGAGTAGGGTCGACGTTACTTATTTCTCCATCTTCAAGATCTTAGGCATCACTCACTACTATGGGCCCAGAAATCTCGCCACCTCTCACTACATTAGCCTTGTCTTCACTGATACTTTTCATTTGCATTGTTGTGTTAAGCGTAGTGGATGGAGGGTCATACATGTTGAATGGTTTCTAAACTCGAACTCCCCCCATACTCATATTGTGTAAGTTTCCTTGCCTTGGTGTGGCTTGATTCCGTTAGTATCCTTGTATTGTTCTTTACTCTTCTCTTCATCAGTGGTGAGCCAATCAGTGGTTCAGTCGATGTGAACTGAAGAAATCGTGCATTTTTATAACCAGGTGTAACCCTCCCTTTTGTCCAATCAACAAACCATTTTGGCTTTCGGACTGCAAAACATGACGTTTCCCAAGACTTTGCATGAATCCAAGTTCCATTGAGTGGGAAAATCTCACCTTGACTGTCTTCCACTGTAGTTGGAGGTCTGAAGCAAAATTTCTGATCATGGCTGAGAACGCCGCATTTAAAGCATATACATGGGAGATGAAAGTATTTATATTGCCGCCATAGTGATTCTATACTTTCTCGTTTCGGATAAAAACTTGAGCATTATGGCTTCTCAACCTCCACTCTAGCATTGAATCTTAGTGTACCAATTCAATATTTCATTGCACTTTCTGGTATTTCATACTCCAGACTGGCCTTTTCAACAATATGGTGTAGATTTTGTGGAGACCAGTAACCTAGTGGAATCCCCTTAACAGTGATCCACACTGGCGTTGTATCAAATCAAACCTCTGAGTAGGCACTCTGAATAGGCCATTGTTGTATCACCAGTAAAGCTCCTCCTACCGCCCATGGTCTTTTTGGTAGTACATAGTTTGCATCCTCTTCCTTGCGAAACTCAAACTCAAGTAGGCGCTTGTTGTAACTCCTTCCATTTCCAAGCTTTGATTGAGGCATATGCCATCCGGAGTGAACTTTCTATAATGGTTTTGGAAATCTATATCTTTGAGTATATCTTCCCTAGCAGGAATCTTGGGAACATTAGACCCTGATCAGCTCCCCTGGGCAGAAGTCCCATGGAGAGATCCTCCATCGCTAGATTGATGGACTTTTGTTCCCATATTGATTTTCCCTTATTGTGTTTTTCCTGTCCCTCCATTGTTGTGAAAGGTTCCTTTCTTTGTGTCCTATGACAACCTCTCTGATTCCTTCCCTTGAGGGAAAATGGACCGGAAACAATCCCTAGAATACTAGTATGCTCCTATCATAGTACTATACAATTTCTCCTTTACTTGCTCGTAACGTTGTTTGACTATGAATATTACAACACACCCAAGCAATGCTTGAGCTAGCTTCTACCTTCACCGACTCTTTATAATCTTAATAGTTGTCCTCACTATATTTTATCCATAATATGCACCACTTGGGCAAGGGACCAAAGACCTAGGCTACATTAAATACCACAACATTATTTGTGCTAGTTGGAGAAAATATTTGACATAAAGAAAAAATAGAGAATTTGATGTATAATGGATTATAAAGTTAGATGAAAATAGAAAAAGTGAAGTTTTTGTGATATATTTTAAGAAATAAGCTATGGGGGTGCTCTAATTGAATGAGACTTTGTTTAGAGAATAATCTACTAATATTTTGTGTGCATGTATTAATTACCCGAGCCGACCAAAACTAAGGACAGCTTGGCATAAATCAAAGGCCTCCTTAGCTCCCAATTTTAAGGGTTCTCTCTTAAAAAAAATAGGTTCTCCTCCAAAAGAAGAAAATTGAAAAAAGAAAAAAGAAAAATACATTGATATTGTTTTAAAAAGTATTGAAACTCTTTCTTTTATTTTTTTATTAATTATTCTTATATAGTTTTTTTTTTCTTTTTTCAACAAAGCATCTGATTCTTTGAAAAGTATAACTTAGGTGCCAAATTTTATTTTGTATCAGTTAGGTCACCAAACTTACTAAATGTGTATTATATAAGTCATTTTTATTGGAAAATAATTTTCAAAATACACAACGGAAAATGATTTATGACCCAAATATTTTTTTTGTAATTAACTGGGTCATAAATCTCTTTTCGCTATGCAATATGTAAATAATTTTCTAACAGGTTGGACCTATGTGATACACATTTAGTAAGTTTGGGGACCAAAGTAATACAAAATAAAATTTTGTGGACCTAAGTGATACTTTTTAGAAAGGTTGGGTACCTCTAACGATATAAACCTTTATAATTATTATGTACTTTTGAAATTTAATTTATATTTTTTTTGTTGTATCTATTCAGTGTTTAGAGTAGTGGTGTTTGCAATGCGGGCAATGCATTTTTTTGCTAATTTATTGGACCGCACCACATGTGCAGTTTAAGTAATTTTCCAAACTACACTTATACCATATAGACCTCATACTGCATCACACCATACGACAAATATGTGGTGTGGTGCAGTGTGGGCAGTTTACACATATCACCAAATAATTAAACAATTAATAAAATATATATACTCATTCAAAATCTTATATACATACACTTACTCAATTTTAAAATCTCATACACATACACTCATTCAAAAATAATGAAGTATCATAAACAAAATACATATTCATGATAAATAAAATAAAAATCAATCCATAAACTATTCATAACTTATCAAAAATTACAGAACTAATATCTAGCTCAAAACTCAATAAGCATTAACATAAACATATACATTATTATATATATATAATTTACAACTCATAAGTTAGTAAATTATTAATAATGTAAGCTAAATATTTTCAAAACAAAATAGTAATAATAAATATACAATTTTGTAATAATTAAATTGATATTTTCCTAATAATATAGTGTGGTGCGATTTGAAATATATTTATGAAATTTCAAATAGCATGTTGCGCTGCACCATGCGGTTTGGAAAAAATACGGTTTGATGAACACCATAGATCAGAGTAAAGAAAATGATTTCAATTGTTTGGCGTTGACTGGCTTTCTCGTCAACTACCAAATTAATAAAAAAACTTAAATAAGAAGAAGATCAAACACAAGATTTTTTACGTGGTTCGGGCTATTAATTAGTCCTAGTCCACGAGTTAATTGTATTGAGGATGAATTGTAACATCCCAAATTTTCTAATGTGGCTTAGTGCCTGGATTTAGGGATGTAAATGGGGCGGATCTGATCCGCCCCGGTAGTGATCCGACCCGATCTGAATACACTTCTGACCTGACCCGATCCGATCGGATAGGTGTTTGGAGCAGATCGGATCGGATCCGACCCAGTCCATCCGGGTCGGGTCAGACCCGATCCGACAAGCTTTTTTTTTTTTTTTTTTTTCAATCACACCGTAGCACTATTAAAAAAAATACTAAAGTATAAATGAAAGTTTTTCAAAAAAAACAAAGTTTTAATGAAGTATATTATATCATTAAAAACAAAGTCATTATATCATATCATTAATTATATTAAGAATTCACCAACACATACTAATAATAAAGTACATTAACTACATTAAATCAATTATAAAACTTTGATATTCTACCCTAATCTTCAAGATCTATTATGTATGGGTCCTGCAAAGAAAAGAAACAAAAATATTAATAATAGAAGTTTAATAATTTATTTGATTTATTTTAAAAACTAAAATAATTACCATAGTTGGATCTATGTCATTATCTTCATCATTAATGGTGACTAGTTTAGTCGCTCCTGCAAAAAAAAAATATCAAACATTAACTATCAAAATTTTAAAACAAAATATAAGTATAAATACCTTATTTGTCTTTCACCAACCAACTTTGAATATACACCAAATTGTTATATATATAAAACAAAAGATAAGTATAAATACCTTGTTTGTCTTTCACCAACCAACTTTGAGTACAGACCAATGCCTCTAATGTAGTTGGATGAAGTCTCAATCGATGTGAACCCACATGTCTACCACCAGTGCTAAATGCAGACTCTGAAACAACATGACTAATAGGCACAGCAAATATGTCTTTGGCAATCTTGTTCAACATGGGATATTTAAATCCTGTTACCTTCCAATAATTGCATATATCAAAGAATTCATCAGTCCTAGGTAACACCTTCTCATCCAAATAGGCATCTAACTCTGACTTCACATTCTCTGCACCAGATGCAACTATAACATATGTATCATAGTTAGATAGATCATCCTCTGTTGAAAAAGATGTTGATGTATTATCCAATTGCTGACTTCTTTCGCTTAAATCAGGACATTTAGACTTATACTCATCTAATAGATCATAACAAAGCTTGCAGGCCTTCTCAATCTCAATCTCATATAGATCATTTCCATAAAGCTTAGGAAAAAAATATTCGATCAACATAAATTTGTACCTTGGATCCAAAACAACTGCAACAGTCATAAGTCCATGAATCTCTTCCCAATACTTTTGAAACTTAGACATCATTTGAGTTGCCATATTCTTAATAAACAACTCATCTGATGTCATCCATGCTTCAATTTTCAACTTAATTTTATATATCATTGGGAAAAAAAGATTAGCAGTAGGATACTTAGTTCCAGAAAATAACTCTGTCACCTCATAAAATACTTCCAACTTGTCACATAAAGTCTGAGCTCTAATCCAATCATTATCTGATGGTAGACATTTATACTTAGGATCACGTAGCTTTGATCGTTCAAACACTTTCTTGTACAATAAAGCTCTTGTGAGCATCAAGTACGTTGAATTCCACCTTGTCACACAATCAAGTGACAGTTTCTTAGTACATGTCACTCCGAGAAGACGAGCAATGTCCTCAAATTTTTCATACCTCTTTGGTGTGCCCGACCAATAAGCAACACTATCTCGAATCTTGTCAATGCTGTCGCCAATAACAGACAAGCCATCCCTAACAATTAGATTCAAAATATGTGCACAACAACGCATATGAAGTAGCTTTCCATTTAAAAGGAAACACTTAGAATCAAATTGTTCCTTTAAAAGTGGAATCATTGCATCGTTCGTAGAACAATTATCTACAGTCACTGTACTAATCTTGTGTTCAATATTCCATTCAGACATGCAAGAACTTAGAGTTTCTGTAAGTGTTGGAGCATCATGTGGGCATGGCACATATCTAAAGCTTATAATCTGACTATGCAACTTCCAAGAGTCATCAATAAAGTGAGCTATCACAGCCATATATCCCCTCTTTTGATGATTGGCCGTCCACATATCAGTGGTTAAGGCTATTCTACTTTTATTTTTCTCCAAAACTTCTCGAAATTTTTCTTTCTCAATCTTATATATTTTCAAAATGTCAGACCTAATTGTATTCCTTGACACCATTTGAAACATAGGTGAAATAGTATTCGAATAGTCTATAAAACCACTATGCTCTACTATAATGTCCCAAATTTCCTAATAAGGTTTAGGACCTTGATTGGGAGACCGGGAGGGCCATAATTGATTTATTATGATATTTAATGATTATATGCATGTTTATGTGAATTATATTATTATATGATGGTGAATGCATGCATATGGGATCATATTTTGAATGCAAGGGCATTTTGGTAATTTGGCCACTGTGGGCGTAATTGTATATTTTTGGGTGCATGGTTGAGATTAATTATAATTTTACCACATTGTATGTGGATTGGTTCGAGCTTTTCGACATGAGACGATCATGAGATGTAAGTGTTCGGTCTAGTCATAACGGGCTTAAGTTCGGGGCTCGGGGTGAGTCTCGGGGTGATATTAATGATTAAAGCATTACCGGGAATTAAAGGGTAATGGGATGTGATTTATTGGTATTTGAGAATATGGAGATTAGTGGGAATCGGGAAGCGTTAATTATGATTAACGGGATAGGCGGAAAGTACCAATTTTACCCTTGAAATGGTTTAGAGGCTTTTGTTGGCTTAAGGGTATTTTGGTCATTTTGGGTTTTGGATATATATAACATAGGAGGGCTGTGGAAACAGAATAAAAACAGAGTTTATCTTCATCCTTCTCCCTTCCTTCCCGTACAAGTCTTTCCTTCATCCTTCTCTTTGAATTTTGAGAGCCACCTTGAGGAGTTAAGCATGGAGATCAAAGGGAACAAGCTAGGAAATCAAGGTTTGGACTTAGGAACTTGTCATAGCCATTAAAGGAGGTTCAAGCTTGGGTTTAAGGTGAGCTTTATCCACTAACTTTCTGGTTATACCCTGTGTTAGTGTTAGATTTCAGCTTGTGTTTTATGGTGGCTTGTTTGGATTTGAGGAAGTTTTAATTGGGGTTTGCTTTGGGTTTTACTAAGGGTGTGGTATAGAACAAGTTTATGGATTGTATTGGAGGTTTGAGTGGTGTTTATATTGGGTTTGATGGATTGGTTCCAAGAGAAATCGTAGGGGAAGAAAAACAGGGGTTTTGGCTGAATTGGGGGTTGCGCCGCGGCATGGCTAGGGAGAGCCGCGGCCCTTGGAGTAGACTGGGTTTGGGCGCCTCTGTCTGAGGGGCGGGCCGCGGCATGGCCAAGGAGGGCCGCGGCCCTTAAGGTCATTTTTGCCAGAATGGGGTTTTTAGCTTGGGGATTCAAGCCTTAGGCCTCGGGGTTGAACCTACTACCCGGTTGAGTAGTATTTGAGGTCCCGGAGGTTAGGTTTTGGTTTGGGGACATTTTATTAATGGTACCCTATATGTTTGGTTATGACTAGGTGACTGCTAAAGGATTAAAAGCTGATCGTTCTCAAAGGTCGTTTCTTTTATTAATTCTCGCTCGAACCCAAGGTAAGAAAACTGCACCCCGTGTGTGACATGCATGGCTATGATTGATGCATGTTGGATGTTTAAATGTAAACATTGATAGCATAATGAATGCTTGGCAATATTGCCCATTTGCATATGACTGTTGTTGAGGCATGCTGGATGATTAAGTGTGATGCATGCAATGCACGAGAAACATGTGATTAGGGCATGCCATGAATGATGAATATGAGATTGGCCAGAGCTTGAGCCTCTGAGTTTGTGCATGATCATGATTATGCTAGAAACTGTTTAGTAAGCATGCTAAATGCCCTATTCTTGGATAACTGGCATATGATACATATTGATAGCATTGCTTACTTGTGTATGGTATTGACTAATTAGTCAGATTTGAAAAAAAGTGCTAGTATCAACTGTGAAGCTGTGACTCATTAGTCAGGTTCGGCAATGGTACTGGGCACTAGTCACGATGCACTGACTCTTCAGTCAGAATCGACAAAAGTGTTAGTGTTAACTGTGAAGCTGTGACTCATTAGTCAGGTTCGGCAGTAATACTGGACACAGGTCAGGTAGCGCTGACTTATTTGTCAGAACGGCCTTAGCGTGAATCACGCAAGCCAACAGAGATTAGATCTAATCGACTACTAGCATTGAATGACTCAAGGAGCATTAATGCCTGACCGACCCTGAGGGTCGATGAATGAAAAAAGAGAGCTTGGAGGCTAGTGGCTTACCTAACAACCACTCTCCCACTAGAAAAGAGAGCTTGGAGGCTAGTGGCTTACTTAACAGCCACTCTCCCGCTAGAATCATGTGATGTTCACCCATTGGTTTGAAAGCTTTATGTTCAGTGTGATTATAATAATAATCATTTGATAATGTTTATGAAAAGTGTTATGTTTTCTTGCTGGGCTTCGGCTCACGGGTGCTATGTGGTGCAGGTAAAGGCAAGAGGAAGCTGGACCATCCTTGAGTTGGAGAGCTTAGGTGATGACGTGTACATATGCAGCTGCTCGTCCGCCACGGCCGAGGTTTAAAGTGGAACTAGGGTTGAACCCTGTTTTGCCGCTTAGAACGGCCTGTTGTAAATATTTTCTGTAATAAACTCTGAAATTTATATTTTCGGGATCCCAATGTATATGTTAAACGTTCTAGTGAAACGTTATATCCTTACCAAGGTTTTAAATCCCTAAACCGCTAATCATACTTAGTTCACGATTTTGGCCAAATGACTCGATTAGCGAGTTTAGCACTGTTTACAAGGCACACTGTAACGGTCCCAGGGGTTGGGACGTTACATCTACCATCGACAAAGGGTACTCATGTAGAATGATCATTTCAGCCAACTTTTTTCTTCCTAGTTCAGGATCAAGATTGAAGGTAACTGAGGGGCTTGCGGTAGGATTCTTGGCAAGTTGTTTCTATCTTACTGGACATCTTTCCATGTGAAGAAGTAAGTGTTTAGTCCCCTTACTACTCTCTCCCACTAATTTCCTCCCACAGTGATTGCAAACTGCTTTTAGTTTACCATCAATCTTTTGCAATGTAAAATGATCCCATGCAGGAGATGTTTTCTTTCGTTTTATACCTCTACTCTCATTCACATCACTTCTATTATCAAGAGATTGCACTTCTTGTATATTTGTTGAAGGAACAAAATCAACATCATCCACACAATTAGACTTGGTAACATCTTGGGTTGACATATTTATAGTTTGATTTAACCTACATTGCATCCACATTATAAAATATATCAAAATAATGATGCATTAAAAACTTTTAAAAAATGATAACTAAATCTATAAAACATCGAGCAACATTTTCCCTATTTTATTGACCTAACCATATCTCAATATCAATTAAAACAATCAAACAACACACAAGTTTTCAACCTTATGTCACCACAACACACAAAT
The DNA here is from genome assembly GCF_963169125.1 of Humulus lupulus. Classification (NCBI taxonomy): domain Eukaryota; kingdom Viridiplantae; phylum Streptophyta; class Magnoliopsida; order Rosales; family Cannabaceae; genus Humulus; species Humulus lupulus. The sequence goes on along the minus strand of NC_084793.1, from coordinate 187,978,198 downwards.
TTCTCAGAACCTACTTCACTAAGACACACAAGTTCTCAACCTTCCGTTATCACCGCAGCACACAAAAATCTCAGAACCTACTTCACTATGGATGAATATGTAAGATATTCAAACTCTTCTAACTTTTATAAAATATTAACAAAGAAAATTAAACTTCCATAATACACAATAATAAACACATATATATACACAATAATAAATCAGTAATTCCATGCATTCAGCCCAATGCCCATTTTCTTTGTATGCGTACTTTTTGCTTGGTTTTAAATTGAGGTTTTCATTAAATATTTGTTGCAAAACTTGCTCCAAGTAACTGTGTTAAATTGTTCAATTTTATTTTTATTATTAATCAATAGATTTTTCAAGTCCTTAATTATTATACGAAATCATCCAAGCATAATTATAACCCAGAATTATCAAATATTATTAGTTATCTTAGAAGACCCTCCCCACTATTTACATGACTTTTTTATTAGTCAATAGTATATATATTTATGCTGATCCTATTGTATTAATTAGATCAACTTGGACGATTAATCACTGTGCTGGTGGCCCTATCATCACATACACAAAAATCTTATCACACTTTGCACATCACAGTCACAGAACTAAATGTGTAAATTTAAGTACATTAACTGCTTTTATCAAGCCCTTTATTATCATGATCATAATATCATACATATATATCTGGTGATAGTAGCAGATAAAAAAGGGTTAATTATTGATGAGATGTGCATCAATGGATTTGTAGATAGCAAAAGCTATGTCTGCATACATAGTTGGGGGAGGAACATCTTCATTCTGCTTCTCATATTCTATGATACTATAAATAGGCAGAGTCTTATTGAGCATTGTAACACTAAGTTTGGCTACCCGAAAACATAGAAGGTAACTTAATTATTAGAGATTAAAATCAGGTAATAAGAGAAAAGATTACTCACGGCAACAACTACTCCAGCAGGTAACTTAATGGAAGCACTGAAATACCCACGACGGTAGAGATCATGAAACACAAATCCAGAGTCAGACGCTGAAAAAATACAAACCCACCAAGCCATTTTCACACCTCGGTAAAGAAAACCAAATCAGAACCTTAAAATAAACTACATAGAAAAAAAAAATACAGACCTCATTATGGTCTCCTTTCTTGTACCTGGGTTATCAATCCATGGCTATGAAATTGATAAATCCCCAAATAAGAAAACCTAGGAGAGAGAGCCCACGAGAGAGAAGATGAGAGAGAAACCACGAGAAAAAGAGAGAGAACCCAGGTGAGAGAGAGAACTTGCGAGTCAGAGGTTGATTTCTGAACTGAAGAAGATGAAGAAATGAAGGGTATTTGCTTTTGTTTGTTTACGTTACTGAAGAAGATGAGAGAACCAACCCAATAGTCAAGTCAATAAACGTTTTTTTTTTTTTTAAAAAGCTACCGGGGCGGGTCACGACCCGCCCCATAATAATTACTACCGAATCGGATCGGGGCAGCGACCCGCCCCGCATTTCGAACCGCTTAATCCGGATCAGAATCTTCCCGTCGGATCGGAGCTCCGACCCGCCCCGTTCAACCGGATCATTTTGACATTCATACCTGGATTAGGGGGTCGGGAGGCAATATTGAGTTAATATGTGAATTATATTATAATATAATTATGTTTGCATGTTAGAGATATTAAATATGTGTATGTGGGCCCGTTTCTTATGAGAATGGCATTTTAGTAATTTGACTCGTTCAAGGTATAAATGCGAATATGTGTTTGTGTGATTGAGACAACATTATTATGGGGATATATTTGGATTACTCGACGAGAGGCAGTTCCGATGAGCAAGTTAGCGGAAAAGTCACAACGGGGTCTTAATACCCGGCTCGGGGTGAGCTTGGGGGTATTTTAGTAATTTAGTACATTACCGGGAATTAGTGGGTAATGGGAATTTATTAGTAGCCGTGTGAGAATATTGGAAGTAGCGGGAATTATAGGATGTAAATTGTGGATAGCGGGATTTAAGGCAAAGGACAAAATTTCCCTTGAGAACATTTGAGGTATAAGCTAAGGGCAAGGGCCAAAATGGTCATTTATGGTTTAAGTTTAGTGTTTGGGTGAGCCGGGATTGTTGAGAAGGCTAAAGAAACTAAAGGAAAACAGCAGCAGCTCTTCCTTTTTCTCTCTCACGTTCTCTTTATGCTCCATGGAAGCTTGAGTTGTTTCTAAAAAAAATTGAAGGGTAAAGCTTGGGAAATCAAGGTGTTAGGCTTGGGGAAAACATAGGTTAAGCTCAAGTGATTCATCTCAGCTGAGGTAAGATTCTGAACTGAAAGTTATTAAGATAGTTCAGTTGGTTTATTTAGAACTATGGGTGTTTATGCATGCTAGAAAGATGGGAGGTTGGGTTTGGGGATTTTGATGAGTTGTATCATGATAAGTAGTTGGGTTTTACTGGTAAGAATGAATATATAAGTTGTGGGAATCAAATTGGAGGAGTGGGATGAAATTTGTTAAGTTTTGGCTAGGTTCGGTTGAAGAAAAACCCAGAAATTTCTGGGTTCGTGGGGATGAGCCGCAGCTCTTTTATGGTGAGTCGCGGCCTGCAAAGAGAATTTTGAGCTAGCAGGGCTCGGAGGTAGGGGCGGGCCGCGGTGCCTCAGGGGCACGCCACGGCGTGCGTTGGTTTTCAGGGAGGCCGAGCCTCTGGATTTTGAGGCAGGCCGCGGCTCGGGTGTGAGGGGTCGCGGCCCTTAATCGGAATTTTGGCTTAAATGGGATTTTTGGATTGGGAACTTAACCATTTGGGATCGTGATCGATTCTACTTCCTTTTTAAGTGGAAATCGATGCCCCAGAGGCTAAGATTTGGTCTGGAAGCTTTTATTTACCTGTTGTTGATGGAACTCCCTTATTACGTTTGTGACTAGGTTTACGCTAAGGGCTTGAATCGGGGATCATACTCAAAGGGTCGTCATTAGTAACTCGCATACAAACCGAAGGTAAGAAAACTGCACATGTTATATGAATGCATGATTGGATCTTAGTCAAGGTAATGAACATGATTATAATTATGTTTGTGAATATCTGATTAGGTACATTGTAATGTGCATAATTATGATTATGCTTGTGACTGCTGTGTGAATGTATTATAATGCATTGTGATTGTTGATAAGTATGCTATATGAAACATGTGACTGTCTGTTATGACTGTGAAGCTTGGTTTATAAACTAGAAGGTTATTAGAATGTCAAGTGGGGATCAGCTTATTAGCTGAGAATATGTTGGACTGTGGGAGACTTGCCTTATAAGTTGAGAGTCCCAAGGCTTCAACTTATAAGTTTGAGGCACGTGGTGGCTGGACTTAAAAGTCAAGGGATTAAAGAACTTAGTTTATAAGCTAAGATTGGCATAATGCACATGGAGTGCAGGCCACCATGGTTGGGCCACCCTGGGAGTGCGACATGCACTTGACTGGCTCGGATGCCAACTACTTGAAATAAAGTGCAACATGCACTTGTGTGACTCTATGGTCACCAGTTTGTTTAATGAGCGTACCAGTTACAATTATTACTTCTTGATAGTCATCTTACTTTGTGAACTGTTGAATACGTTTTCTTGCTGAGTCTTCTGGCTCACAGGTGCTTTGTGGTGCAGGTAAAGGTAAAGAGAAGCTCAACCAGCCATGAGTTGGAGGGCATTAGCAGTGGTATGTACGTATGCAGTCTGCTCGACCACCACGGCCGAGATGCTCAAGGGAACTAGGGTCAAACCCAGTTTTTGCCGCCTAGGTCGACTTATTATGTAACCTGAGTATTGTAATTGACTTTTAAACTGATGTTTTTGGGATCCCATGTAAAGAACATGTTTTTAACTTAATGGAAATGTTTATGAGTTGATCAAAAATTTTAATACCTAAACCTTTAGTGGCTTAATCACATGTTTATTCCAAATGACTTGTTTCGCAAGTCCAACACTGGTTTTAAACACACTTGGTAATGGACCCTAATTAGCAGGGCGTTACAACTTGGTATCAGAGCAGCCAAGGTTTAAGGGTTCCTGACATTGGACTGGGCATGTACATTCACTGCTAAAGACAAGCTCGACTCAGGGTTGGGTAACTATTAATATAGTTATGTGTATATTTGCTTAAATGAGTTATGTGTGCTTTATCTGCTAGTTAAGTAAGAAGCATGAGTTATTCTGATAGGACCTGGGCCTTTACTACTGTATGTAGGTTGAGAACGTGTTTATTAGCACGATAGATATTTGTAAATGTTATAGGATTGCTTATTAGCATCATTGAACTTGAGGAATGTCAGAAACACTTATTAGCGTTGTTGTATGTGTACCCTGGGTAGAGGATGCTTATTAGCGCCGTAGAATGCTCAAGGAAAATGTTTATCAGCATTGTTAAGCGGTCATGCATGCCAAGAATATGCTTAATAGCATCCTGTTTAAGTGATACCATGAATTTCTCTGCTTATTAGCATGATTATTGTACGTGAATTATTGGGATGCTTATTAGCATTGTCAATGCATGTGGATGCTTATTTGATCGGTTTTGAACCGTGGGTTGATGTGAGATACAGTTATTACTACCTGATAAGCTGAGTCATTGATTGCAGATAGACTTGGAAGTATGCTTCCAGGGCAATCTAATGAGCCAGCCAGCGCTGGGAATCAGGCCGAGAGCAATGATCAGGGTCAGAACCCTCCGCCAGTCCCTGAGAACTGGCAACAGGTGCTTGCAGACTTGCAAGATCAACTACAGAGGCATAATGAAGAGATACTATGATTGAGGCAACAGCAGGTTCCGGCTAGGAACACTACTTCAGGGGCCCCATCTGTTGTTTCAGTACCGGCCGTACAGTAGCAGACAGAGTTGGAGAACCGCTGGGAATTGGTATATGAGCGGTTCAGGAAGCAACACCCTCCGGTATTCAAGGGTGGCGCAGATCCACTTAAGGCAGAGCAGTGGATGGCTATGATTACGTCCATCTTGGACTTCATGAGAGTTGTGGGCAATGAAAGGGTGGCCTGTGCCACATATATGTTTCGGGAGGATGCCCGAATCTGGTGGGAGGTGGTGTCTCAAACTAGAAACGTAACTACAATGGGTTGGGAAGAGTTTAAAACCCTCTTCAATGAAAAGTATTACAATGCGGCCGTTAAAGCTGCAAAGGCCGAGGAATTTAGTAAACTTTTGCAAGGGAATATGTCAGTGACTGAGTATGCCCTGAAATTCGACAGATTAGCCAAGTTTGCTCCAGACTTGGTGCCCACTGATGGGACAAGGAAGGAAAGATTCCTTCAGGGGCTACAACCTATGATAGCCCGGGATGTCAAAATCACCACTATACTTAGAGTGACAACTTATGATCAGGTGGTGGAGAGAGCCCTTACTGCAGAGGGTGCTGAGAATAAGATCTGGTGTGATAACGCAGCCAGGAGGAATATGAGGAGGACGGGACCTCCCTTCTCAGGAGCCAGTAGGGGCAGAGGCCCCAATGATCAGAAAAGGAAGATCCCGGATACCAGTTTGGCTCCTAGACCTGATAGGAGGCCATAGGGTGTGCAGATTGGCCGCCAGGGCGGCAATGAGAACTGGAGGACATATCCAGAATATGCCAGATGTAGGAGACGTCATCTGGGTGAGTGTCGGGCGAAGGCCTGTTTTGTATGTGGACTTGTGGGGCATCTTAAGAAGGATTGCCCAAGACTGAAGAAAGAAGAACTTAAGAAGTTAGATAGCTCGACTCCGGCTCGAGTATTTGCATTGACACAAGCTGAGGCTGAGGCTAGGCCTTCAGTGGTCATAGGTCAGCTTTCTAGTGCTGGCATATCTTATTCTGTGTTGATTGATTCTGGTGCTACACAATCTTATGTATCTAGTAGGATTATTGATAGTTTGTGTAGACCCAGTCAGTTTTATGTTGTGGGATTTGGGACATTATTACCCATTGGGGAGTTGGTGGTTTCTAGGAGGTGGGTTAGGTCTTTACCAGTGATGGTAGATGGTAGGGAACTATCGGTTGATTTGATAGAGTTAGCCATGACTGATTTTGACATGATTTTGGGGATGGACTGGTTAACTAGATATGGAGCAACCATTGATTGTAAAAAGAAGATGGTAACTTTCGAACCTGAGGGTGAGGAACCTTTTGTATTTGTTGGCGCTGTGCATGGACCCCGAATGCCTATGATTTCAATATTAAGGCCTAGAGACCTATTTTAGAAAGGTTGCATAGGATTCCTAGCCAGTGTGGTGGATACCACGCAGGTCATGCCAGTAGGACCATCAGAGACTAGGTTGGTCTGTGAATTTCTGGATGTGTTTCCAGAAGATCTACTAGGATTTCCGCCGCACAGAGAGATTGATTTTGTTATTGAGCTGGCGCTAGGGATAGAGCCAGTGTCTAGGGCACCTTACAGAATGGCCCCAGCTGATTTGAGGGAACTAAAGGTACAGTTACAGGAGTTGTTGGATCTGGGTTTTATTAGACCCAGTTTATCACCATGGGGTGTGCCGGTGTTATTTGTGAAGAAGAAGGATGGTTCGCTAAGGATGTGTATAGACTATAGAGAACTGAATAAGTTGACCATCAAGAACAGGTATCCTCTACCAAGGATAGATGACTTATTTGATCAACTGTAAGGTAAAATGGTATTCTCAAAGATAGATCTTCGATCTGGTTATCACCAATTGAGAATTAGGGATGAAGACATACCCAAGACAGCTTTCCATACTAGATATGGGCACTATGCGTTTCTCGTTATGTCATTTGGTTTGACTAACGCCCCGGCAGCTTTTATGGACCTAATGAACAGAGTGTTCAAGGATTATTTAGACCAATTTGTGATCGTCTTTATTGATGATATCTTGATTTATTCACAGTCAGAGGAGGAGCATGAGCAACACCTCGGGTTAGTCTTGCAGAGACTGAGAGAACACAAGTTAATTGCGAAGTTTAAGAAGTGTGAGTTCTGGTTACTGCAGGTGACATTCTTGGGCCATATCGTTAGTAGAGACGAGATCAAGGTAGACCCATCTAAGATTGAAGTTGTTAAGAAATGGCCAAGGCCAAGGAATGCCTCAAAGATTAGAAGCTTCCTTGGGTTGGCAGGTTATTACAGGAAATTTGTGGAAGGATTCTCCAGAATATCATCCCCATTGACAGAATTAACACATAAGAACAAGAAGTTTACATGGTCAGATAAATGTGAGAATAGCTTCGAGGAGTTGAAGCGGCGTTTAATTACCACTCCAGTCTTGAGTCTCCCGACTGGTCAGGGGAAATTTATGGTTTACTGTGATGCCTCGAGGCAGGGGTCTAGGCTGTGTCCTTATGCAGGCAGAGAAGGTGATTTCCTATGCATCACGACAGTTAAAGGATTATGAGCAGAGGTATCAAACTCATGATTTGGAGTTGGCAGCAATGGTCTTCGCATTGAAGGTATAGAGGCATTACCTTTATGGAGAGAAGTGTGAGATATATACAGACCACAAGAGCCTCAAGTACTTCTTTACACAGAAGGATTTGAATATGAGATAGAGGCGTTGGTTGGAACTGGTGAAAGACTATGATTGTGATTTTTTTTTATCACCCAGGGAAAGCCAATGTGGTGGCTGATGCCCTAAGTCAGAGAGGTCTAGGGCAGTTGTATAGTGTGGGACATATATCCAAGGAGTTAGCAGAGGATATGACCAGAGCAGGGATTGAGTTAGTAGTGGGCCAGTTAGCCAACATTACCCTGCAGTCTACTCTCCTAGATAGGATAAAGGATAGTCAGTTACAAGAGCCACAGTTGGTGAAGGTTAGAGAGGATGTTCTAGCTAGAGTAGCTAGGGACTATTCTATATCTGATATGGGCTTGCTAAGATATAAGAGTCGGATTTGTATTCCGATGGATGTTGTTATTAGACGAGAGATTCTGGATGAATCTCATACCACCCCGTATTCCTTGCATCCTGGTACCACCAAGATGTATCAGGACTTAAGAACTTTGTATTGGTGGTCGGGGATGAAGGGTGACGTAACTGAATATGTAGCCAAGTGTCTGACGTGTCAACAGATCAAAGCTGAACATCAAAGACCTGCAGGATTATTACAACCCTTAGACATTCTAGAGTGGAAGTGGGAAGACATCGCAATGGACTTTGTGGTGGGATTACCTAAGACAGTGGGTCAACATGATTCAGTATGGGTGATAGTGGACAGATATACTAAATCAACTCACTTTCTACCAGTGAGGACAACCTATACCGTTGACCAGTACACAAATCTCTATGTTAAAGAGATAGTACGTCTTCATGGAGCTCTGAGGTCGATCGTGTCAGATCGAGATCCTAATTTTACTTCCAAGTTTTGGGGAAGTTTGCAGAAGGCAATGGGCACGCAACTAAAGTTCAGTACAGCGTATCATCCTCAGACCAATGGTCAGTCTGAGAGGACTATTCAAATACTGGAGGACATGCTGAAAGCATGTGTACTGGATTTTAAGGGGTCTTGGAGTAAGTATTTACCCCTGATAGAGTTTTCCTACAACAACAGCTATCAGGCGACCATAGGAGTGGCTCCTTATGAGATGTTGTATGGTAGGAAGTGCAGATCACCTATTCATTGGGATGAGTTGGGTGAGTGCAGATACTTGGGTCCTGAGGCAGTTCAGAGGACCAATGAAGCTATAGAAAAGATCAAAGCTCAGATGCTTGCATCGCAGAGTAGATAGAGAAGTTATGCGAATCCAAAGCGTAGGAACGTGGAGTTCTAGGTGGGAGACTATGTCTTCCTTAGAGTCTCACCGTTCAAAGGGGCGAGAAGATTTGGCAAGAAGGGCAAGTTGAGCCCTAGATTTGTAGGACCATTTGAGATTCTGGAAAGGATCGGTCAGGTAGCCTATAGGTTGGCATTACCTCCAGCGTTGTAGGCTGTGAACAACGTGTTTCATATCTCGATGCTACAGAAGTATGTTTCTAACGAGACTCATGTGCTGAGTTATGATGATCTGGAGCTGCAGTCAGATTTGTCCTTCGAGGAGCAGCCAGTCCAGATATTAGACAGGAAGGACAAGGTCCTAAGGAATAAAGTTATACCTTTAGTGAAGGTATTATGGAGGAACAACAAGGTTGAGGAGGCGACTTGGGAGTTGGAATAAACTATGCGGGATCAGTATCCCGAGCTGTTCAGGTAAAATTTCGTGGACGAAATTCCTATAAGGAGGGGATAGTTGTAACATCCCAAATTTCCTAATGTGGCTTAGTGCCTGGATTACGGGGCCGGGAGGCAATAATTGAGTTAATATGTGAATTATATTATAATATAATTGTGTTTGCATGTTAGAGATATTAAATATGTGTATGTGGACCCGTTTCTTATGAGAAGGGTATTTTAGTAATTTGACTCGTTCAAGGTATAAATGGGAATATGTGTTTGTGTGATTGAGACCACATTATTATGGGGATATATTTGGATTACTCGACGAGAGGCGGTTCCGATGAGCAAGTTAGCGGAAAAGTCACAACCGGGTCTTAATACCCAGCTCGGGGTGAGCTTGGGGGTACTTTAGTAATTTAGTACATTACTGGGAATTAGTGGGTAATGAGAATTTATTGGTAACCGTGTGAGAATATTGGAAGTAGCGGGAATTATAGGATGTAAATTGTGGATAGCGGGATTTAAGGCAAAGGACAAAATTGCCCTTGAGAACATTTGAGGTATAAGCTAAGGGCAAGGGGAAAAATGGTCATTTATGGTTTAAGTTTAGTGTTTGGGTGAGCCGGGATTGTTGAGAAGGCTAAAGAAACTAAAGGAAAACAACAACAGCTCTTCCTTTTTCTCTCTCACGTTCTCTTTATGCTCCATAGAAGCTTGAGTTGTTTCTGGAAAAAAAAATTGAAGGGTAAAGCTTGGGAAATCAAGGTGTTAGGCTTGGGGAAAACATAGGTTAAGCTCAAGTGATTCATCTCAGCTGAGGTAAGATTCTGAACTGAAAGTTATTAAGATAGTTCAGTTGGTTTATTTAGAACTATGGGTGTTTATGCATGCTAGAAGGATGGGAGGTTGGGTTTGGGGATTTTGATGAGTTGTATCATGATAAGTAGTTGGGTTTTACTGGTGAGAATGAATACATAAGTTGTGGGAATCAAATTGGAGGAGTGGGATGAAATTTGTTAAGTTTTGGCTAGGTTCGGTTGAAGAAAAACCCAGAAATTTATGGGTTCGTGGGGATGAGTCGCAACTCTTTTATGGTGAGTCGCGGCCTGCAAAGAGAATTTTGAGCTAGCAGGGCTCGGAGGCAGGGGTGGGTCGCGGTGCCTCAGGGGAGTGTCGTGGTGCACGTTGGTTTTCAGGGAGGCCGAGCCTCTGGATTTTGAGGCGGGCTGCGGCTCGGGTGTGAGGGGTCGCGGCCCTTAAGCGGAATTTTGGCTTAATTGGGATTTTTGGATTGGGAACTTAACCATTTGGGCTCGGGATCGATTCTACTTCCTTGTTAAGTGTTAATCGATGCCCCGGAGGCTAAGATTTGGTCTGGAAGCTTTTATTTACCTGTTGTTGATGGAACTCCCTTATTACGTTTGTGACTAGGTTTACGCTAAGGGCTTGAATCAGGGATCATACTCAAAGGGCTGTCGTTAGTAACTCGCATACAGACCGAAGGTAAGAAAATTTCACCTGTTATGTGAATGCATGATTGGAGCTTAGTCAAGGTGATGAACATGATTATAATTATGTTTGTGAATATCTGATTAGGTACATTGTAATGTGCATTATTATGATTATGCTTGTGACTGTTGTGTGAATGTATTATAATGCATTGTGATTGTTGATAAGTATGCTATATGAAACATGTGACTGTCTGTTATGACTATGAAGCTTGGTTTATAAACTAGAAGGTTATTAGGGTGTCAAGTGGGGATCAGCTTATTATTTGAGAATATGTTGGACTTTGGGAGACTCGCCTTATAAGTTGAGAGTCCCAAGGCTTCAACTTATAAATTGGAGGCACATGGTGGCTTGACTTATAAGTCAAGGGCTTAAAGAACTTAGTTTATAAGCTAAGATTGGCATAATGCACGTGGAGTGCAGGCCACCCTGGGAGTGCGACATGAACTTGACTGGCTCGGATGCCAACAACTTGAAAGAAAGTGCAACATGCACTTGTGTGACTCTATGGTCACCAGTTTTTTTAATGAGCGTACCAGTTACAGTTATTACTGCTTGATAGTCATCCTACTCTGTGAACTGTTGAATACGTTTTCTTGCTGAGTCTTCTGGCTCACAAGTGCTTTGTGGTGCAGGTAAAGGTAAAGAGAAGCTCAACCAGCCATGAGTCAGAGGGAATTTGCAATGGTATGTACGTATGCAGTCCGCTTGACCACCACGGTCGAGATGCTCAGGGGAACTAGGGTCAAACCCAACTTTTGTCGCCTAGGTCGGCTTGTTGTGTAACCTAAGTACGTAATTGACTTTTAAACTGATGTTTTTGGGATCCCATGTAAAGAACATGTTTTTAACTTAATGGAAATGTTTATGAGTTGATCAAAAATTTTAATACCTAAACCTTTAGTGGCTTAATCACACGTTTGGTCCAAATGACTTGTTTAGCAAGTCCAGCACTGGTTTTAAAAACACTTGGTAATGGACCCTAATTAGCAGGGCGTTACATGAATAATTTCTAATGCTTAAGTTCTCTTAGAATTCAGACAGCGTTTTTGCATACACTGAAAGTTGGGATCCCCATACAAGTGATGCCCTAGCCCTATTTATATGCAGCTGAGGGGATTAAGCTCATTAATGGAAGATGATTACAATAATTATTTCATTAGTGGGATTAGTTATATATAAATGAAGGTTTTCCTTCCATTAATAGGATGGTGGGCCCCCTTGGATATTTAGTAGGCCCAGTAGGTTGCTCGGTGAATGTGATGACTTGGTTAGTCATCCGTGGCAACTGGGCCAGGACCTAGACAAGTGCACAGACCTCATCATCACGATTAAGAGCCCGAGCATGTCTATTCTGCAAGTTCTACAATGTCCATCCAAGGTGAGGTCCTCCTTAGATTGTTCCCACTCTACCGTTCAAAGGTGGATGACCTTGTGCCATGCGCTACGAAACAGGTAATCCAGGGGCAGCTCCTTGGGCCTGGTTTTGGTTTGGTGCCACTAGCCGTTGCTGGAAAGTATTCATTAGAGCCTATGTTGGGTGAGCACCGACTCGGGGATACTAGAATAGGTGTCCTAATTTGATGAGATTCTTTATCTCATTCTGCAATTGTCTGTTTTCATTGGTATTATGCCCAATGTCTTTATGATAGTTGCATAATTTTGTTGTGTCTCTCTTCTCATGTTCTCTCCAAATTGGTTGAGGCCTCCAGTAATGGACTTGCTACTTGGTAGCCAAGTATACGTTCTCCCATGAATCAACCAATTCGGTATACTCGGAGTACTAGACCGTGTACTTCTCATCCAGAGCTTTCTTCATTTCCTTGCTCCCATTGTTCTTACTCCCAAATTTTCTCCCACTTGGGCCCTCAATGAGCGTCATTGATTGGGATGGAGAAGCTACTTTTGCACTGAAAGCAGGCTGATAAGCACTAAATCCAATGGGGGTTGCTCCATATCTCATGGGATGGCGCTGTAACCAGCTTGTGGATCACTATAGTTATAATATGGGGCACTCATTACACTAGTTTGCACGAGAGTTTCATGAGAGAAGTGAGAAGAATTTGGAGCTACGGTAGTGGGCATACTGGACGTTGGGACAAACACTAGGCCTCTGTAAGCCGCTATTTGAGCATCCTCCCAATTAATGAACTCTTAGGCTTGACAAATGAAGTCGTCGAGCCTATGGCATCCACGTCCCTGCAGGCCATCCCACAATGTTGAACCTGGTCGGATGCTCGCCTGCAAGGCCATGAGTTGCTGGTCATCGTCTACCTTTTTGGTTCTCGTGACTTCTTCCTTGAAGCACTTTATGCACGCTTTAAGAGTCTCGAAGGGCCCTTGTTTGATGCTGGCCAAAGCATTGACCTCGAAGTTTACCTTCCAAGCAACGATAAACTATCTCTAGAACTCAAAGAACAGTTGAGACCAAGAATGGATAGACCCTATCCTGTGTTTCTTAAACCATTCATCAACTGCTCCTGTTAAGGTCAATGGGAAGCAATGGCACCGGGCATCGTCGGTTACTCGGTGGACTGACATCAACCACTTTAACTTTGAGGTGGTCAGAAGGATCTGTCATTCCACTATATGAATGTTTGGCATTTTAAATCCTCAGGGAAAGGGAGCCTCCATAATGTGTTGGGCACATGGTTCTCCGTCCTTGTCCTCGAAGTCTAACTCGTTGCCCTGCCTTTTTTCCATTTTGAGCATGAGTTTCTTCAGGCTTTCCTACTCTGCTTGTAAAGGATCGTTCTTGGCACTCTGTGCTAGAAAAGGATTCGTGGTCGGGCATTGCCTCTTTCCTAAGACCATTAAGGTTGTCTTGTATGTCAGGCTGTTTTTGATGTCATCTCTAGTTGGGGTCCTCAGGCGCGTCCTTGTTCTTGCGAGCGTTAAAATCATCTCGCAAGTCAGGCTGCGTGCGCCCGCGACAACCCCTCTTCGGGGAGTCCTACTTCTGTCACTCCATCTAACTCTTCAAAAAATTCATTATTCACGGAGATGCTGTTGTGGGGTCCTCGACCCATATAGACTTTCCTTCTTTGTGCTCCCAGCCTTGGGTTTTCCCACGACCACTAGGGCACGAAGAGCTGCCTCCCCCGAGGTCTCATGATGTCTATCACAGTGCGCCTAGGTGGTATACTTGGGTTCTCATGGAAAAATTGTGCCTGGGGTTCTCCTCGGGGCCCGAGGACAACATCCAGATCAAGATCCATTCTTAAAGGGGCATTCTGGGGTTCTGCGGCTCGACAAATCCTCTTTCGCTTGTTATGGAACTTAGCTCTTTTTTCCCCCGCGTTTGCAGGAGGTACATGTGGCATGTGAGTCGGGGGGTCCACCTGTAGTCCATGAGAAGCCAAGGTGGCCCTCATCGTGTTAACCACCTCTTGCAAGGTGACGATATTGTTCCTTTGCGCCTCCTTTTCTCTTTGTTGGGAGGCTACTTGATTCCTTAGACCCACAACTTCTAGTAGTTGTTGGAGTTGTGTCTATGAGGAATCACTATTTCCCTGATCTCCATCATACCCACCATTATCTGTTACCTTTGGAATGCCTAGTGGAGGTGAGCGTCCTTGCTCTCTGCCAGGTGTGAGTGGAAGATCATCATTTGTAGTTAACCGTTTCTTATATTCACCATTGTGAACTCTAGCTTTCTTCAAGATCTCAATGAATGCACCAAAATGTTGACTAGTTTTTTCGTCAACTACCAAATTAATAATAATCTTAAAGAAGAAGAAGATCAAACACAAGGTTTATTACGTGGTTCAGGCTATTGATTAGCTCTAGTCCACGAGTCAATTGTATTGAGGATGAAGAACTTACAAGAATCTAGTTCTCTTGGAATTCAAGCAGTGTTTTTGCTTACAGTAAAAGTTAGGATCCCCTTACAAGTAATGTCCTAGCCCTATTTATAGGCAGCTGAGGGGATTAAGCTCATTAATGGGAGTTGAATATAATAATTATTCCCTTAGTGGGATTTGTTATACATATATGAAGGTTTGCCTTCCAAGTGGGCCCATTGGATGTTTCGTAGGCCCAATACAAGGATGTCAAACACACTGCTTTATTGGGAAAAGTGGACCTGATACTTGTCAGAATGGTAGCTGTACGTTTTCCCATGTTAGGTGGCATCATGAGACATCTTTTTGCCGCTTGTACAGATCTGGTAGCACGATGTCTATAGCCACTGGTTGTCATTCAAGTGTTTGTGGTCCCATGTGTAACGCCTTGGATAACCAAGACCTTCATTCAAGTCATTTGGATATAAACGTGTAACTAATAGTAATTAACATAATAAGGTTTAAAAGTTTAAGTCTGTACATGGGATCCCAAAATAAATGTTTGCAAGTCATTTACAACTCCAAAGGGTAGTTACAACACAAGTCGGCCTAAGCGAAAAAATTAGGGTTTGACTCTAAGCCCTCTTTGAATCCCCGGCTGTGGCGGTCGAGCAGCTGCATATGTACACGCCGCCCCTAAAGCTCTCCAACTCATGGCTGGTCTAGCTTCCCATTTCTCTTACCTGCACCACATAGCACCCATGAACCAAGGCTCAGTAAGAAAACATAAATCAATAGATTCAAATAAGCAACGAAATATAAATAACATGCTTAGTAGTAAGAACCCTACTCAATCAAACACATAGTCCAATTTAAACAGCCAATGAGTTGAACAAGTGCATACTGCACTTCTAATTATTTAGGTGGTATTCAAGCCAGAAAAGTGCATAATGCACTCCCAGGTTGCCCTTGTAACGCCTACTACCCTAGAGCTGTTACCATGTGGTTTTAAAATGTGTATTTGACTCGCTTATCGAGGTATTAGACCCAAAAGTGTGATTAAATTAAAGTAAAGACTCATTTAATAAAATTTCCATAAAAAGGTTTAAACATTCATTAACATTGTAGAAAAGTTACAAAGGGATCCCAAAATGTTGTTTAAGACTTTTACAACTGAAAAGTCATTATACAGTCGACCTAGGCGACAAAATCAGACATTTACACTGCGTTCCTCAAAACTACCTTAGTCGTGGTGGCCAAGTAGGCCAAACATGTACGCACCGCTCCATGGCCTCTAACTCATGCTTTGTCTCCCCTTCCCTTGCCCTTACCTGCACCATAGATCACCCGTGAGCCAAGTCCAGCAAGAAAACTTCACCCACATAGCATATAACAATTAATTTCAATAAGTGCATAACTAAACAAGCACAATAGACAATTCACAACAGCGCCTTAAGCCGATCAATGTGCATTATTAGGCACCACATTCATGGTCCTAACCAAGCGTGTGAGTACAACACCCTTAGATGGTCATGCAATAGTGGCCTACATTCAGCATGCTTATTGCCGATTCCGGCACTTGCCGATCCTGGCCCATGCCGCTCAGTCACAACATATATATAACATAATAGTTGCAGACATCTACACACAACACTAAGCCCACTACAAGCACAGATAATAGGGCCATGCCCTGCTCTACGTGCACAGACAATTTTCTTACCTGAACTCCACAAGCCCTGGGTAAGCAGCCTATATACGATCCCCTTCAATCGCTCGGATTAGCCCTAAATCACAATAATATGGAACCTCCATCAATCTCAGGTAAATAAAGACTTCTGAACCTAGTTCTAGTCCCTGGGGCCTCAAATTCTACGAAACTGGGTAGTAGGATCCTTCCCGAGCCCCTAAGTTTGAGTTCCCGAGCTTAGAAACCGTAATTTTCCAACATTTTCTATTTGAGCTATGACGCTCCTCAGAGGCGCCACAGCCCTCTACAAGTCAGAGAGCAAACCTAGGCATTTTTCTGGACATGTGCCGTGGCTCTCCCTACCCAGCGCTGCGGCGCTAAGGCAGTTTAGCAAACCCCATTAGGACCTTGAGTTCATACGCCCCGCGACGCTCAAGAACAGCACCTCGGTGCGACCCCGCGAACCCAGTTTTTCCCTAGCTTTTCCTGCGTTATACTCGAGCTACATTCTCCATAATTCAACCTAAATATGTCCTACAACAAGAATTGAGTCTAAGACTCTTAACAACACAGCATGGGCATCCCAATTACCCCAAAACAAACCACAAATCCTTCGCCCAACTCAAAAGTCACAGAAAACTCCAAGACTCAAAGAAAGCTAAATTTAGAACTTAAAACTTAAATTTACCTTTGATTAATTCGTTCCAAGCTACCTCTTCAAGTTGTGTGCTTCTAATTCCCCACTAAGCTTCAATCCCCAACAATCCCTACTCCCAAATCTCCAAGGCTTAAGAGCTTCAAATCAAAACTATGAGAGAGTGAGAAAGAGGGAACTCACGAGAGAGAGAGAGAGAGAGAGAAAAAAAAGGTAGCTGAGTGTTCTTTTCTTTTGGTTCTAAGCTTCCTAAGGTGCCTAAGTCTATCCTTAACACCAAAATACTAAAAGGCCAATATTCTTATTCTTAGCCCTTTAATGCCTCCAAGGGCAAACCCGTCCTTTCCCACGTTTCCCGCTAATTCCTCAAATTGCCCTATAAATTCCCAATTAATCCTGGCATACCCAAATAAGTTCCATATAACTACTTGTTACCCAGTAAACCTTGAATACATACTACGTTCCCAAAATACCCCTAGGCTCACCCCGAGTCGGGTATTTGACCCCGTTGTGACTATTTCGCTAATCCGCTCACTAGGATCGCCTCGAGCCCAGTATCTCAAATATACCCACATAATAATGTGGTCTCAGTCGTAACACACACATAATTACATTTATGCTATTAATGGGCCAAAATTACAAATATGTCTTTATTAACAAGAACGGACCCACATGCATATTTAATACACACAAAACATGCATATTGTTGACGCGGTTCTTCGCCAACAGGTAATTAAGAGAAGAAGAGAAAGGGATTAGTGCTAAATGTGAACCGAAACAGAATGAGATCTTATAAAAGGAAAGAGGTGACACAAGACACGTTTTTTGAGTGGTTCAAAGGTTAAAATCCTTCTACTCCACTAGTCAGTATTATTGCTCTATACTGGATATTTTATTACAGGGCCTTTTTTACAATAGAGAATCCAACCCCTATAATCTCCCAGGGTCTCCATATTTATAGGAGAAGGCACCTGAGAGTTGGTATGAAGGTCATCCCGTGACCTTCTTACCTATCATATCAACTCTATGACATTCATGATTAATTCCTAAACCTGACACATAAGTGTGGTCAAATCGATAGGTAAGGAGATAATGGGCCGCACAGCCCAACCCAGTCGTGGGTGTCTGAATACGCACGTTCCTGCTGCGTGTCCGAGAAGTCAAGGGCATATCAGACACGTGATGTCTGATATATGCATGTCTATCTTGCGTGTGTTGACTTTATAAAGGGGCATAGCTCCCGATCCAGCTCGTGCCACGAACTGGATCTTTAACTCGACCTTCGGCCCCCAGAGTCCGGACCAAAGTCATGGGCAATCCTGGCAGACCCTCGGGGTTTCCTCAAGCTAAGTATATACGACCTCATGACAGAAGCTCCGGTTCTGAGGGATGTCCACGAGATAATCATGATTAGGCCGCAACTTAGCTCGCTAATCAGCCCGTGGGAAAATCAAGGCGTACATCTGCCCCCCAAGCTCCTGCTCATGGTATACCATGCCGTATAAGACCACAGTAGGGGTTTTTAGGCTTCCCCATGAACTCTTCACATTCCACCTCTTACGCAGGTGCCTGATACGTGGAACGCCGTGGTTGGTGACGATACGTCTCACGAGAAGCGCAATTAATGGCCTAGCCTATGCCCAGCCGTCGTTCCGTATTTCGAGTGGAGGGCCTCGGATCCCTCACCAGGGCCATCCAATGGCCCTCTACACGTGACCCTTCACGTATATAAAAAGGGGTGGCCACCCTACGCATGGGCCACCCTTTCATTTGATATTTTTCCGAATTTCTCTTCTTCTTCTCTCTTCATCTCAGACGAAAAAAAATCTCTCTTCTCTGTGACTGCTACACTCAGCGTTCAAGAAGCTCAGACGTAAGGATTTCTTCAAAGCTTTGGAAGCCAATACTCCGACGAAGCTTTCACCTAGGTGATACCCTCATCCACCTCCCAGTCAAACACTGTAAGTTTCCTGGGCATGTGCGTTTTGAAAATATATTTCACTGTAGCTTAGGTAAATATTTTACTGTAGCCGCATGCAAGGGTTTACTGGGTATTTTGGATACGGAGGGTGAAAGCCCTTTTAGGCTAGGGTATCTTTGTTGTAGGAAATCACTTAAGAGTATGGTTTACAGGGTGCTTTTTCTGGGGAAAATTTCTGGGTAGGAGTTTTGGAACTCTGGGGTGCAAAACCGGGTAGCTTAGGGAACACGCCTCACAGGCGGTTTTGTGATTTTTGCCTACTAAAACTTTCCCCCCAAGGCAAATTTTATCCTGACCCTCCTGACACACGAATTCCGAGTAATCGGGGATCTGTTGGGAGCACAGGTGCGTGTTCATCGAACCGCGTGGTCCCACTCTCCACGGGCTGGGCTTACCTCAGCTCGTGCAAATAACATTTGATTTTTCCTCATGCTTGGGCCGCCTTTTCTGAAATGTTTCCTTTTGTTCGTTAGGCGACCAGATGGCATCGAAAAGGAATGCTCCCAAGAATACCGTCAGCAGCTTGGCCCCACAGCAGGACAAAGGAAAGGCAGTGATGCCAGACTCCCTGATCCCCCGCTTTGGGCCGGCAGTGGAGAAGGAGGTCGAGGTCGCCCCCGATGCCTTCTTTGAGGCGGAGAGAATCATCTCAAAGGTCACCGACCAGGCGAAGATCAACAAAATCTTTCTCTCCCACAACATCGCCCTGGGGAAATTATCTGTGGTTGCCCGACCTGCCGCAGAGGGCGAGCGGAGTTGTGCGCCGCTCGACGAATCGTTCGCGGCCTGGAGCGGCGAACATTTTAAGGCGGGGGCCTTCCTCCCGCTGGATCAGTATTTTGCTGATTTCCTCAATTACGTGGGGTTGGCCCCATTTCAGCTCCCTCCCAACTCCTACCACTTGCTGGCGGGGTTGAAATACTTGTTTCAGAAGCACGAGTAGGAGGTCCCCACTCCTGCGAACATCTTATACTTTTTCTGCCTCAAGGCCAGCCCGGATCAGCGGGGGCGAGGCGACGGGTTTTACTACCTAACCCGATTTCCCAATACGGTTGCGGTCATCGAGCTGCCCAGCCACCCCAACGACTTCAAGGACTAGTTCTTCATGTCGACGGGGTTCAGAAACTGCGAGCTCCACTACTTCAATCGTCCTCGTAAGTGTGTTTTTTTTTTATCCTTAGCTCGGAAGTTAAGTGTTGTTTTTGCTCCTCCCATATACCTTTCTTACTTAGATCAACCATGCAGCCATCTTCGCGAGGACAGAGAAATCTGTGACCCTCGGGGCCTAATATGAGACACTGGCGGGCTTGCCCCCTAGTGAGAAAGATTACCGCGCTCTCGTAACGGACAAGACGATGGTGGCCTGCAAGCTGATTTTCCCAAATCAGACTTTGAACCACAGGAGGCCCCGAGGGCTTCCCCCAGCTCGCAACACCAGACCCATCATCGTGGAGGAGGTCATGGAAGACGAAGATGAGGAGGACGAGGGCGACGAAGTTCCCCTCGTGAGGAACAGGAAGCGGACCTTGGAGGTCGTCCCGGGGACGGGCGAGGAGAGGATCCAATCCGGAGCAGCCGCGGGTCCTTCTGGCCAAGGTAACCCTTATATGTTTAGGAGTCTAGATAGGGCCACAGCAGACCCCCGACTAGCTAGGTTCAATCCTAGGCAGCTCGTCCATCATCACCGAAGTGATCCGGACCTGAACACAACCCTGCTCCATTGTGTCAACCGACTTGTGCTGGACCACCAAGATAGCCGACCTAGGGGTACCGTAGTAGTAGATAACACCCTAGCCTTTAGGTCGATCCTATTCGAGGATTATGGGACCAACCTTCGCTCATGGCCATCACTCCGAAGGGGTGTCGCAGCTCTGGGGATTAGGCAATATGTAGAGGAATCTAGCCCTGAGTCAGACCCGGACCCAGAACATGCGCCAGCTCGGGAAGTAATCGACTTAGATTCTTCTTCTAGCTCGGGGGTAGGATTCCCTTAGTACACATATTTTTTATTTTTACCCCTTAGTTTTTGTATCTGTATGGTTGCTAACTCTTACTAACCATGCTTTTGTTTTGACAGACGAGATGTCTCAGCCCGAGGAGAGCCTGCAAGGTGCGGTCTTCGGGGGGAACCCCTCAGCTAGGCCAAGAATGAAAAGGCTCTGGACATCCAAGCACGCCACCGGGACTCCCACCAAATCTCTTGCGAAGGAGAAGGACCAAGCCTCAGCTGCACAGGTCGCGGGAGCGGTCCTTCCTGCCGCAGGGGGAAGCAATATGCCTCCACCGACTCCGCGAGCTCCACTTGCTGCCCTGGACGCAGGAATGGAGGTCGGGACTTCGGCCATCATACCTTCCGATGTACGCATCCCAGTCAATCCCCAAGACCAGGAGAAGATCCCTGAGGCCTTTCGGGGAACGGTGTATGAGTCGGCGAACTACGCCGTCAGTCACATATACAAGTTCACCGAGAAGGAGCTCCGGGCCATCGAGACAATGAGCCCGGTGGGCGTGCTTGAGTCTTCACTAGGCATGGCCATGACGGTAAGCTAACCTTAACCTTTTTGTGGTTTTTTTTTTTTTTTTTACTTTGCTTTGATTTTTCCTAAGGCAATTGTCTTTCCGTCTTCGCAGAGTGTTGTCGCCCTTCATCAGAGTATCATCAGGACCAAAACTCAGCTCGGGGACATGAGGAGCGAGCATCAGACTACCCTGCAAGCGGCCAAGGATGCATTGGCGGCCTCTCAGGTCGAGTTGGAAAATCTCGCTCGAAGATCCAAGAGCTCGAGTCCTCCCTTGCCACCTCGAAGACAGACC
Source organism: Humulus lupulus (assembly GCF_963169125.1). Classification (NCBI taxonomy): domain Eukaryota; kingdom Viridiplantae; phylum Streptophyta; class Magnoliopsida; order Rosales; family Cannabaceae; genus Humulus; species Humulus lupulus. The sequence continues at coordinate 187,956,636 of NC_084793.1, read as the reverse complement.
TAGATGCTGCGAAGACTGAGGTCCAGGCTGCACAGGATGCCCTAGAAGCCGAGCGGACAACTTCGGAAAAGTCCATGGAAGATCTGTTCTACCATTGCTGGGTCTACAATCCAGATGCAGACTTCTCTTTCATGTCAGCGAGTCTCTGGGCGCGCTTGCTGGTGAAGTTCCAAGCTCACCTTGATAAAGAGGCGCCCTCGGAGACCGGGGAAGGCTCTGGTGCGGCCGAGCAAGGCAAGATGGCGACCTCCAAGGGACCACCTGGCGGAGCTTAGGGCGTTTCTTTTCTCATGCCCCCCAATATTTTTTAAATAATTTTTATGTAACCTTTGCATGAGGTGCTTTCACCTCGAGACAATTTGCTTTAACGCTTTTAATTGATCTTCTCTTTTTTGCCTTTACGTATTTCGGTTACAATTCTTTGAAAAACTTAGTTTATGCTGATCTTTATCCATATCTCGACCTCTTTAAGAAGAACAATGATCAATAGATTTAAATAAACTTCTAAGTTTTATGACCCGGTTAGGACCAGGAACTTAATTTGAAAACTTAGTTCGCGTTAACTTTTATCCATATCTCGAGCTCTTTAAGAAGAACAACGATCAATAGATTTAAATCAACCTCTAAGTTTTATGACCTGGTTGAGACCAGGAACTTAATTTGAAAACTTAGTTCGTGTTAACTTTTATCCATATCTCGAGCTCTTTAAGAAGAACAACGATCAATAGATTTAAATCAACTTCTAAGTTTTATGACCCGGTTAAGACCAGGAACTTAATTTGAAAACTTAGTTTGTGTTAACTTTTATCCATATCTCGAGCTCTTTAAGAAGAACAACGATCAATAGATTTAAATCAACCTCTAAGTTTTATGACATGGTTGAGACTAGGAACTTAATTTGAAAACTTAGTTCGTGTTAACTTTTATCCATATCTCGAGCTCTTTAAGAAGAACAACGATCAATAGATTTAAATCAACTTCTAAGTTTTATGACCCGGTTATATCCAGGATAGGACTTAGTTAGCGTTAACCCTTATCAATATCTCGTGTTTTTTAAGAAAAACAACGGTCAATCGATATGAATCAACTTCTAAGTCATTAAGGAGACCTGGTTATATCCAGGTACCATATGCCCCCCAAGTAACTGGGAAAGGGTCTTTCGTGGTTACTTTAGATTACACTTGCAAACATGCATAAAAGCCTTACAAGTGAATCATTGATAATATTTCTTTAAGTGGATGGCGTTCCAAGTCCGCGGGACCGCCCCTCCATCAAGTTGAGCTAACTTATAAGTTCCCTCCTTGATGACTTCGATGACCTGGTATGGTCCTTCCCAGTTTGGTCCCAAAACTCCCTCTTTGGGATCTTTCCCGGCCAGGAAAACTCTCCTTAGGACCAGGTCGCCAATGCTAAAGGTGCATTTTTTGACTTTGGTGTTGAAGTAGCGAGTGATTTTCTACTGATAATGGGCGAGCTGGAGTTGCGAATTCTCTTGCCTTTCATCAACTAGATCGAGGGAATTGCACAGGAGCTCATGGTTTCGATCTTGGTCGTAATATTGGACTCTATGCGAAAGCACCTTAATTTCCATGGGGAGGACTGCCTCACTCCCAAAGGTTAGGGAAAAGGGAGTATGACCCGTAGGAGTCCGATGTGAGGTCCGGTATGCCCATAGGACCTGGGGGAGCTGTTCTGGCTAGACCCCCTTCGCTTCATCTAATCTCTTCTTGAGGCTCGCCTTTAGGGTTTTGTTGACAGCTTCGATCTGGCCATTAGCCTGAGGATAGGCCACGAAGGAGAAGCTTTTTATGATTCCGTATCTTTCACAAAACTCGGTGAACAGGTCGTTGTCGAACTGAGTGCCATTGTCGAAAACGATCTTCTTAGGCAGGCCGACCTGACAGATGATGCTTTTAACCACGAAGTCAAGCAACTTTTTGGACGTTATCGTTGCCAAAGGTTCCGCCTCAGCCCACTTAGTAAAGTAGTCGATGGCTACCACAGCATAACGGACCCCGCCTTTTCCAGTAGGGAGGGCACCAACCAAGTCTATTCCCCAAACGGCAAACGGCCATAGGGATGAGATCATCTTCAGCTCGACTGGAGGAGCTCGGGCAACTGCGGCGAATCGCTGGCACTTGTCGCACTTCTTCACGTATGAGATTGAGTCTTTGGACAGAGTTGGCCAGTAATACCCCTGCCTCAGGATTTTTAAGGCCAAGCTCTGCCCCCCAGTGTGGTCTCCGCAAAATCCTTCATGCACTTCCTGCAGGATGGCCTTTGCTTCACTTGGAAGAACACACCGGAGGAGAGGTAGGGAGTGCCCACGTCGGTACAACGCCCCATCGACTAGCGTATACCTAGGAGCTTGATATAGGACTCGCCGTGCATCGTTACATCCTTCAGGCAGCTTGCCTTCGACGAGATATTCAAGGATGGGGGTCATCCAGGTCGGCCTGGCATCGATCATCTCGACCTCCGTCCTGACATCTTCTACGCTTGGTTTCTCCAAGAATTCGACTGGTACTAGCCCCAATGTCTCCGTTTCCCCAGAGGTGGCGAGCTTGGCAAGAGCATCTGCATTAGCGTTCTGCTCCCAAGGTATTTGCTCGATCGAGCCTCGTTCAAACGCGGACAGCTCAGATTTCACCTTTGCCAGATAGGCAGCCATCTTGGGTCCCCGTGCTTGATACTCGCCCAAAACCTGGTTTACCACGAGCTGGGAGTCGCTGAAGCACTGGACGGAGCTTGCCTTCAACTCCTGGGCTATCCTCAGTCCTGCCAGCAAAGCTTCGTATTCAGCCTCATTGTTGGAGGCTTTGAATCTAAATCTCAGTGCCGAGTGGAATCTATGTCCCTCGGGGGATATCAGAATGATTCCAGCTCCGGAGCCATTCTCGTTGGATGAACCATCTACAAAGACCCTCCACGAAGCCTAAGGCGAGCTGGTTCGGGGTGAGTTTTCTGCGGGATCTTCCTGGAATCCCGCGCACTCTGCCATGAAATCTGCCAGGGCCTGACTTTTATAGCAGTTCGCGGAGTGTACAGAATCTCGAACTGATTGAGTTCGATGGTCCACTTTAACAAACGTCCCGATGCTTCAGGTTTTTGCAAAACCTGCCTTAAAGGTTGATCGGTCATGACGTGAATCGAGTGGGACTGGAAGTACGGCCTGAGCTTTCGCGAGGCCGTGATAAGGCAGAATGCCAATTTCTCCATCAGAGGGTATCGGGATTCAGCCCCGAGAAGTCTCTTGCTGATGTAGTAGACTGGTTTCTGAACTTGGTCCTCTTCTCGTACCAGTACGGCACTGGCTGCATCCTCAGTGACAGCCAGGTAGAGAAAAAGAGGCTCTCCTACCTTGGGTTTGGATAGCACGGGCGGCTCAACCAGATGTGCCTTCAGGTCGAGGAATGCGATTTCGCATTCTACTGTCCATTCAAACTTTTTGTTTCCTCGGAGTAGGTTGTAGAAGGGCAAACACTTATAGGTGGACTTGGAAATAAACCGGTTGAGGGCTGCCACCCTTCCTGTCAGGCCTTGAACATCTTTGCGCGACCTGGGCGAAGGAAGCTCGAGCAATGATCTGATCTTGTTGGGGTTCGCCTCGATTCCTCGGGTATTGACTATGAACCCCAGGAATTTCCCTGACGCAACTCCAAAAGTGCATTTCTGTGGATTGAGCCTCATGCCATATTCCCGTAGTATCTTAAAACATTCTTCCAGGTCGGAGACATGGTTATCAGCAGTCTTTGACTTGACTAGCATGTCATCAACATACACTTCCATGTTCTTCCCGATCTGGTCCGCGGACATTCTATTGACTAGCCTTTGTTAGGTAGCTCCGGCCTTCTTCAGCCCGAACGGCATGACCTTGTAACAGTAGACATTAGTTGGGGTCATGAAGCTGGTGTGTTCCTGGTCCGCCGGATTCATCGCGATCTGATTGTAGCCTGAGTACGCGTCCATGAAGGACATGAGCTCGTGCCCCGCCGTGGCATCTACCAACTGATCAATCCTTGGCAATGGAAAACAATCCTTGGGGCAGGCTTTATTCAGGTCAGAGAAGTCGATGCAGGTCTGCCATTTCCCATTAGGCTTCGGGACCAGCACTGGGTTGGTAACCCATATTGGAAACTTGGCTTCACGGATAAAACCGCATTTCTTGAGTCGGGCTACCTCTTCCTCTAGGGCTTCAGCCTGAGTTGCTCCTAAACGCCTTTGCTTCTGGGACTTGGCAGGAACGCTTTTATCCAGATGAAGTGTGTGCATGATGACACTCGGGCTAATTCCCACCATGTCCTCGTGCGACCATGCGAATACGTCCAAGTTATCCTGCAGAAATGTAGTCAGCTCCGCCTTCCTCTTGCTACAGAGGTTTTTCCCGAGCTTGACCTTCCGGCAAGGGTTCTGCGGATCATTGTTCACTTCCTCGAGCTCCTCAATCGCCTGGAGCTCGGATCTTTCCTCGCCTATTCAGGGGTCAATGTCCTCACTTAAGACGACATTTTTCCCCTCGGCGCTTTGAGGTTTTTCAATCTCAGGATCAGCTAAGGGTTCTTGAGATTCCTCTTCACCTTGAATGGCCATTGCCAGCTGCCCGGGTTTAGATTTTCCCCTCATGGAAATGCTGTAGCATTCCCTGGCAGCGAGCCGATAGCCCTGGATAGTGCAAATTCCTGTTGAAGTAGGGAACTTCATTGCGAGGTGGCGAATGGACGTGATGGCCTTGAAGGCTATGAGCGTAGGTCGGCCCAAAATGGCATTGTAGGCAGCGGAGCAGTCAATGACCACAAACTCGAGGAGTTTGGAGACTGTCCGAGACCCTTCACCTAGGGTGATTACCAACTCGATCATCCCTATCGCTGCTGATCCTTCTCCCGAAAAACCATACAACATCATGGAGGTTGCCTTCAGCTCGGCAACAATCAAACCCATCTTCTCTAGGGTGGATTGGAATAGGAGATTCACCGAACTCCCGTTGTCTATCAGTACCCTCCTCACTCTCCGGTTGGCGAGCTGGACTGCTACAACCAGAGGATCATTGTGAGGGAACTGGACATGGCCCGCATCTTCTTCTGTAAAAATGATTGCTTGCCTTTCCAATCGCTGTTGCTTAGACTGACGTTGTTCTGGAACGAACTCCACTCCGTTATGAGCCTTTAGTTCGTTCACGTATCTCTTCTGGGCGCCCCTACTCGTGCCGGCCATGTGCGAACCTCCAGAGATGGTGGATATCTCTCCTCCTACCACAGGAGGAGGAACATCCTGGTCTATCTGAGACCCGGGCTGACTGGCCGGGACTTCCAGAGCAGGTCAGTTTGCTGGAACCCTGTTCCGTGCATATTAAGCCAAGGGGCCGGCTCGGATGAGAGTCTCGATCTCGTCTTTTAGATGTCTGCAATCGTCGGTATTGTGGCCGACATCGTTATGAAAACGGCAAAACTTGGAAGTGTCTCTCTTCCCCTTGTGGTGCTTCAATGGCTCCGGCCTCTTCCAAGGGACTTGAGTAGAGTTGGCTAGGAAGATATTCTCCCTAGAATGGGTTAGCTCGGTATAAGTTGCGAAGACGAGCTTAAACTTGTCTGTGGACTTATTCTTCTTTTGGTCGTGCGGACTGTGACTTCCGTCATGAGGTCGTATATACTTAGCTCGAGGAAACCCCGAGGGTCCGCCAGGATTGCCCGTGACTTTGGTCCGGACTCTGGGGGCCGAAGGTCGAGTTAAAGATCCAGTTCGTGGCACGAGCTGGATCGGGAGCTATGCCCCTTTATAAAGTCAACACACGCAAGATAAACGTGCATATATCAGACATCACGTGTCTGATATGCCCCTGACTTCTCGGACACGCAGCAGGAACGTGCGTATTCAGACACCCACGACTGGGTTGGGCCGTGCAGCCCATTATCTCCTTACCTATCGATTTGACCACACTTATGTGTCAGGTTTAGGAATTAATCATGAATGTCACAGAGTTGATATGATAAGTAAGAAGGTCACGGGATGACCTTCTTACCAACTCTCAGGTGCCTTCTCCTATAAATATGGAGACCTTGGGAGATTATAGGGGTTGGATTCTCTATTGTAAAAAAGGCCCTGTAATCAAATATCCAGTATAGAGCAATAATACTGACTAGTGGAGTAGAAAGATTTTAACCTTTGAACCACTCAAAAAACGTGTCTTGTGTCACCTCTTTCCTTTTATAAGATCTCATTCTGTTTCGGTTCACATTTAGCACTAATCCCTTTCTCTTCTTCTCTTAATTACCTGTTGGCGAAGAACCGCGTCAACACATATATATTCATATTATAATATATCTCAGGTAATCAAATAATGATACACTTATATCATAATTAATTCACCTAATAATACAATTAAATCATTTATTGTCCTCCCGGCACACTAATCAAGACATTAAGTCTTATTAGCAAATTTGGGACGTTACAATTATCCCCTCCTTATAGAAATTTCTTCCTCGAAATTTTACCTCAATTGCTCGAGATACCGATCCCGTATATCTAATTCAAGCTCCCAGGTTGCCTCTTCTACTTTGTTGTTTCTCCACGGCACTTTCATTGAGGCAATGGTCTTATTCCACAAGACTTTATCCTTTGTGTCTAAAATCTGAACTGGCTGCTCCTCATAAGATAAATCTTGATCCAATTCCAGGTTTTCATATCTCAACACATGAGTAGGTTCTGATACATACTTCCGAAGCATAGATACATGAAACACGTTGTGAACCCCTGATAAAGCTGAAGGCATAGCTAATATGTAAGCCACCTCTCCAACTCGTTCCAGAATCTCGAAGGGTCAAACAAACCTAGGAATTAATTTTCCTTTCACTCCTCTCAAAGGAGAAACCTTGAGAAACACATAATCACCTACTTGGAACTCTACACTTCTACGTTTCAAGTCTTCTATCTACTCTAGGTGGCGAGCATTCAAGCTCTAATCTTCTCAATTGCCTCACTAGTCCTCTGAACTGCCTCAGGACCTAAATACTTTATCTCACCCATCTCATCCCAATGAATGGACAATCTACATTTCCTCTCATACAACATTTCATACGAAGCCACTCCGATAGTTTCCTGATAACTATTATTATAAGAAAACTCAATCAAAGGGAGATACCTACTCCAAGATCCCCCAAAATCTAACACACATGCTCGCAACATGTCCTCTAGTATTTTAATTGCCCTCTAAGATTGTCCATCCGTCTAAGGATGATAGGTTGTACTGAATCTCAACTGCTGCCCATAGTTTTTTGTAGGCTTTCGCAAAACTTAAAGGTGAATGTGGGGTCCCTGTCTGACACTATCGATTTTGGAGCCCCATGGAGACGAAAAATCTCCTTCACGTATAATTCAGCATACTGCTCCACCATATAATTTTTTCTAACAGGCAGAAAGTGTGTTGATTTGGTATACCTATCCACATCACCCACATAGAATCATGTTGCCCCAGTGTTCTCAGCAACCCAACCACAAAGTCCATGGTAATATCTTTCCACTTCCACTCTGGAATCCCTAAAGGCTGCAACAACCTTGTTGGCCTTTGGTGTTCAGCCTTCACCTGCTGATAGGTTAAACACTTGGCCACATAATTCACCACGTCCTTCTTCATTCTTGGCCACCAATACAGAGCCCTTAGATCTTGGTACATCTTCATCGTACCCATATGTAGAGAATAAGGAGTAGTATGAGACTCATCCAGAATCTCTCGCTAGATACCAGCATCCACCGGAATGCAAATCTGATTTTTATACCTCAACAGATCTACCTATGAAATAGAAAAGTCTCTAGCTAATCCAGCTAAGACATTCTCCCTGTGTTTCACCAACTGATGATCCTCCTTTTGTGCTCCTCTAATTCTCTCAAGAAGTGTGGATTGAAGGGTAATGTTGGCTAGCTGACCAACTACCAGTTCAATTCTCGCTCTCGTCATTTCTTCAGCTAGCTTTTCTGATATTTATCTTGAACTGAACAACTGCCCTGGACCCCTCCAACTCAATGCATCAGCCACCACATTAGCCTTTCCTAGATGGTACAAAATCTCACAATCGTAGTCCTTTACCAACTCCAGCCAACGCCTTTGGCGCATATTCAATTTCTTTTGAGTGAAGAAATACTTCAAACTCTTATGGTCCGTGTATATTTTGCACTTTTCTCCATACAAGTAGTGCCTCCATACCTCAGTGCAAATACCACCGCTGCCAGTTCCAGATCATAAGGGGGATACCACTGTTCATACTCCTTCAGCTGTCTAGATGCATAGGCTATCACCTTTCCAACTTGCATCAATACACAACCCAAACCTTGCCTCAAAGCATCATAGTAGACCACAAACTTTTCCTTGTCTGATGGAAGACTCAGTACCAAAGCAGTAATCAGTCGCTGCTTCGACTCCTTGAAACTATTCTCACATCTATCTATCCAGACATGCTTTGTCTTCTTATGCGTCAGCTCAGTCAATGGTGTTGTTGTTCTGTAGAATCCCTCAACGAATCTCCGATAGTACCATGCTAACCCCAGAAAGCTTTTAACCTCTAGTATACTGATTGGTCTTGGCCAATCTCTCACTACCTCTATCTTGGTTGGATCCACCAAAGTCCCCTACTTACACACGATATGGCCCAGAAATGTTACTTGGGGTAACCAAAATTCACACTTACTAAACTTAGCATAAAACCTATGCTCCCTCAGCCGTTGTAGCACCAAAAGAAGACATTGTCTGTGTTCTGTCTCTGATTAGGAGTACACAAATATATCATCAATGAACATAATTACAAACTTATCCACAAAATCCCTGAATACCCTATTCATCAAATCCATGAAGGCTGCTGGGGCATTGGTTAACCCAAAATACATGACCAAGAATTCATAATGTCCATACCTCGTACGAAATGCGATCTACAGAACGCGGTCTTTGGTATATCCTCTTCCTTAATCCTCAACTAATGGTTGCCAGACCGAAGGTCAATCTTAGAAAATATTGTCTTTCCTTGTAACTGATCAAACAAGGCATCAATTTTGGGTAGTGGGTACTTATTCTTAATAGTCAACTTATTTAGCTCTCGATAATCTATGCACATTCTTAAGGACCAATCCTTCTTCTTCATAAACAGCACTGGAGCACCCAACGGTGAAAAGTTGGGTCTAATGAATCCTAAATCTAGTAATTCCTGCAACTAAATCTTCAGTTCCTTTAACTCTGTTGGAACCATTATATAAGGTGCCTTCGATACTGGTTCTACTCCTGGTGCCAATTTTATGACAAATTCGATCTCTCGGTGTAGGTCTTTTGGAAAGACAATAGGAAACTCACACACCAACCTAGTCTCACCTGGTCAAACTGAAACAACCTTAGAGGTATCTACTATGTTTGTCAGGAATCCTATGCAACCTTCTTGCAACAGGTCTCTAGCTCTCAACGCATAAATCATAGGTACTCGTGGTCCACTCACCGTCCCCACAAACACGAAGGGTTCCCATCCTTCCGGCTCAAAAATTACCATCCTTCGCTTGCAGTCTATCATCCCCCATACTTTGCTAACCAATACATCCCCAAAATCATATCAAAATCATCCATCACCAGTTCAATCAGATCCACAGACAACTCCCTACTGTCTATCTCCATTGGTAATGCTTGAACCCACCTCCTAGAGACTACCGATTCCCAGTTGACAACAAAGTTTTAAATCCCCTAGTATATAGATCACAAGGTCTACACATATGGTATATCACTCTAGCATATACAAATGAATGAGTATCTCCTAAATCAATCAATGCAGTAAACGAGGAACCAACACTAGAAATCTAACCTGTCACGACTGAGGGACTAGCCTAAGCTTCGGTCTGGGTCAAGGTATACACTATGGCTGGAGTAAGGGTGTCGCTCCTCTTTGGTTCCTCTTTCTTAACTTGTGGAAAATCTTTCCTCAAATGACTTACACTCCCACAGACAAAACATGCTCTGACTCTGCACTCTCCTAGATGGTGTCGCATGTTAGAAAAAAATAGATTGCCTCAATGGAAATGGTAAGATAATACATATCTATGCAATAATATTACAAGTAAATATTGATTGATTAAATAAAGTTACAACTCATTAATTGAAAATTACAAATAAACAAAGAAAAGGAAGAAGATGATGAAGAAGAAGATAATAGTGGGAATACAACTCTAAGCGAAAGATTACAAGTAAAGTAAAGGTGTTTGAAACAAAAGAGAAGATTACAACTCTTAAACAAAATATACAAGTAAATTGAACAAGAGAATAAGAAGAAAAGCAATAGAATAAAATGAAGAACAGAAATAAAAGTAAACTCTTACTACACAACCTAAGTGAAGAGGGTTAGGGATCACCAACTTGAACAAGGTTTAAAACCTTTGTCCAAAAGTTTATTTCCCCCTAACTCAAGCACTAAGGGATCTCTCTCAGATATTGGAAATGCTTTTTGGAATTATCAAGCCTCAAGTTGTTTCTAACCAAGTGCTCTAATGGATAGAAATGTTGTGTCTTTCAAGTGAGCTATAGGCTCCTATTTATAGAGTTTAGAGACACCTTTTGAATGTCAAATTCCACAGACCCCCATGGCTATTACCAATGTTTAATTAGATTAATATGGAATTAAAAATGAGATTTGGGAGTTATTTGGGTTTTTGAGCCGTTCAACAAAGATTGAAAAACTAAAAAAATGGTCAGTTTTGGCCTGTGGCCGCGGCCAGAGACATTAGTGGCTGTGACCACTACTCTCTGTCCCACTGGCCGCGGCCACTGACCCTTTTCAGCACTTAAAAATGTGATTTTTTTTTCCAAACGGTTCCAAACCCTCCCAAATGATTTTGTAACTCCCAAAACACATTATTGGGGTTAAAATCATATCTCTAACAACCATTTCACATATGGCTTTATGAAATTCATCTCAATATTATGTAACACCAAATTTACACAATAAAGGGTAATATTTGGAAGTTATAAATTTGTAACACCAAATATGTTACATTATTTGGATATATCTCATATATATAAATATTGTAACTCTCTATTATATGTTACAATATGTGACACTCTTTATCACACTTATTTAATCTAAAACATTATATTATAATATAATATAATATAATATTACATTATATTATAAAATAATATAACATTCCCACACTAGATTAAATAGTTATCTATTGTAACACTTATTTAATCAATCATTATATTTTAAAATATAACATATCCCCCACTTGATTAAATAAGAACTCTCTCTTATAGGAGTCATTGCATTAGTGCATAAAGCAAAGTGTTTTTCAACTTGAACTTTACTATAGTGTAATTATCACAAAATTTGTCGAAAATTTGGTTGCACTAGGCATTGAACCATCTTTTCATGATAACAAATCGGTGATAACACACACACCTTTGTGATGTTCACTTGAGACTTCTATGTCTCGCTTTGCACCGTTAATGGCCATGTGCACTTTCCATTCATGGACGTTCTTGAGAATACTCCCAATTCTCATGAGAGGCGGCACCACCCCTAGATCCATATAGGTAGAATTCTTACAGTATTTTGTTACCAAAAATACTTATCTTCACAAGACTGAATTCTATTAAAAAACCTTTCGATTTTAACCCTCAACTTGGTAACACACAAGTACTCAATATCTCAGATGGGACTTATTTTGAGTACAACTAATATTCACTTGATTGGCTTGTTGTTACCTATTGAACCTAACACTAGTTGAATAACTAGTGTTAAGATAGGTTACCATCAATCGTGAATCTCTTTAGGGAGTTTAAGTCCCATCCCTTGAGATGATGCAGCCACTAAATCCCTCGTTAGTGGCTTAGTGAAAGGATCCACCAAATTTTCACTTGTTCTCACATAGGATATTGAGATGACTCCTCTTTGAATCAATTCTCTTACATATCCATGTCTTAGACTAATATGTCTAAACTTCCCATTATACACTCCGTTGTATGGTCTAGCCAATGTCGCTTGGCTATCACAATGTTTCGATATAGTAGATACATTCTCTTTGATTAGGGGAATCTCTATCAACAGATCCCTTAACCATTCGGCCTCTTTGCGGGTAGCAGCTAGAGCTATGAACTCTGCTTCCATAGTGGAATGAGATATATAGGTTTATTTCTTGGAACCCCAAGAAATTGCACCTCCACCAAGTGTAAATACCTAACCAGTTGTGGACAAGTTGTCCCCAAGATTGGATATCCAACTTGCATCTGTATATCCTTCTAAAATTGAAGGAAATTTGGAGTAGTGAAGGCTTAGTCCTTTGGTTTTCTTGAGATAACCTAGGACTTTTCCAATTGCCTTCCAGTGTGGAAACCTACTAAGTTTACTTACCGCAAATGCTATATCAGGTCTAGTATATTAGGCAGCGTACATTAAACTCCCTATAGCACTAGCGTACTCCAATTGAGCCACCGCTCTTCCTTCATTCTTCTCTAGTTTTACACTATGATCGAATGGAGTATTGGCATATTTAACCTTGAGATGGTTAAATTTGTTCAACACTTTCTCAACATAGTGGGCTTGCCCTAACGCAAAACCCCCACTATGTTTCTTAACTTTGATACCAAGTATGGTGTCAACTTCTCCAAGATCTTTCGTCTTGAAGGTTAATGATATAAACCTCTTCGTTTCTTCTATCCCGTTCATGCTATTACTCAGAATAAGCATGTCATCCACATATAAGCAAACAATGATCACATATCCCTTACAAGTTTTGGAATACAAACACTTGTCTCCATTGTTATGTCTAAACCCATTAGACATGATGGCTTGATCAAATTTCTCATGCCATTGCTTAGGAGCTTGTTTCAATCCATATAAGGATTTTACAAGTCTACATACTTTATGTTCATATTTTGGTAGGACAAACCCTTCGGGTTGTTCCATATAGACCTCCTCATTGAGGTCACCATTAAGGAATGTCGTTTTGACATCCATTTGATGAACATACAAGTTGTGTATAGAAGCTAAAGCGAACAAAATTCTTATAGAAGTTGTTCTTGCAACAGGCGCATAGGTATCAAAATAATCGATACCCTCTTTTTGCCTAAACCCTTTAGCTACTAATCTTGCTGTAAAGGTTTGGATAGTGCCGTCAGTGTGGCATTTTCTCCTAAATACCCACTTACACCCAATTGGCTTAGACCCCAGTGGGAGGTCTACCAATTCCCAAGTGTTATTGGAAAGAATGGAATCCATCTCATCATTGATGGCTTCTTTCCAAAATGCACTATCTCTCGATTGCATAGCTTCTCTATAAGTCTTAGGATCATCCTCAACGAGAGTACAATAGGAATTTTCCTAATAACTTCCTCTCTATTTCCTTTGACCATGTAGAATGAAATTCGTTGAGAATCTATCTCATCCACTACTAGACTTTTATGATTTTCAAGTCTTTGACTTCTTCTAGGTTCAAATGGCTGCTTTACATCCTTTTGAGAATTCTCCTCTTGAGAATCAACTTTGGATGTAGAAGCTTGAGAATTGTTCTCATATAACAAATTCTCCTTTAGAGATGTTGAAGCTTGAGAATTGTTGCACATAACATATTCTCAAAGAATTCAACTTCTCTAGATTCAATCACAATATTAGACTCTAAGTCTAATAGCCTATAAGCTTTACTATTGTTGGCATAACCAACAAAAGCACACTTTATGGCTCTTGAACCTAACTTTGTTCTATTAGGTTCATTTTTCTTGCAATATGCAAGACACCCCCACACTTTGAAGTACCCTATGTTGGGTTTTCTTCCTTTCCATAACTCATATAGAGATATCTCATTTTTCTTCATCGGTATTCGATTAAGAATGTGACGAGCGGTTAATAACGCTTCACCCCATAAGTTGAAGTTCAACTTAGAAAACACCAACATAGAATTTATCATCTCTAAATAAGTCCTATTTTTCCTTTCGACAACACCATTGTGTTGTGGTGTATTAGGTGCAGTGCACTCATGAATTATACCATTTTCTTCACAAAAATGTATTGAATTCATTAGAGAAGTACTCTCCTTCTCTATCACTTCTTAGCACCTTAATCTTTTAATTTAGTTGATTTTTAACTTCTGATTTATACAATTTAAAAGCATCAAAAGTTTCATCTTTATGCTTTAAAAGAAACACATAGGTATATCTACTAAAATCGTCTATAAAAGTGAGAAAATACATTTTACCACCTCTAGTTAAAACACCATTTAATTCACAAAGATCACTATGGATTAAATCTAGTAAATTAGATGATCTTTCTACACTAGGAAATGGTTTCTTAATCATTTTTGCCTTAACACATGTTTCACATTTACCATAGTTTTTACTATTGCATGCAATCATACCACATTTAACTACTCTTTTCATGGTTGAAAAACCTATATGCGATAGTCTAAGATGCCACAAAAATAAAGAATCATACTCAAAAATATAGGTGGAATTAGCATTTTTATTGATAACATTGAAAGTTACATCATTGGTGCACAATTTAACCATACCCTCACAAGAGTACCATTTTCCCAAAAATACATTTGATTTGGTGAGTATAAGTTTACAGGACTCAAAAACGGCTTTAATGTCAGGCTTGCCAAGCAAATCACCACTTACCAAGTTTCTACTCATTTCGGGAACATAAAGTACATTCACTAATGTAACTTTCTTGTCGGAGGTGAAAAAGACTTCAATGGTACCTTTGCCAAGTACCTTGGATTTTCCCTCATTACCCATTTGAATCTCATGGTTGCCCTTTGACTCTTCAAAGGTCTTGAACAATGATTTGTCATAGGTGACATGGACGGTGACACATGTATCATACCACCACCCTTTCACCTTGCTTTGGACCGCATTCACCTCACTAAGGGTAACAACTATGTTTTCCTCTTGATTTGCGTTCACCTTAGGTCCTTGTTGGTCTTTTCTATGCCTACACTCTCTAGCATAGTGACCCTTTTTCACACACACAAAGCAAGGACCTTTCTCGCCCTTAAACTTGTTTGGGTTGGTTTTTGGACCCAAAGGTTTCTCGTTACCCTTTTTCCCTTTGTTTTTGGGATGTTTTGGTTGTGACACCGCATTTGCTTTGGAAGTCTCTCCATTAGACCTCTCCACAAGTTTATCTCTACATATCGATTCCTCTTCGATTCGAATATGCTTTTGGATTTCCTCCAAAGAATAATCCTCATTTTTATAAAGGATTCTTTTCCTATAGCTCTTCCAAGTTGGTGGTAATTTAGCCACTATAGCACCAACTTGAAAGGCCTCGGGAAGCTCAATCTTTAAAACTTTCCATTTGTTAACAATTATTTGCAATTCATGAATTTGAGGAAGAATAGGTTTATCACCAAAAAATTTGAAATCAAAGTATTGAGATATCAAAAACTTTTTGGTACCTTCCTCTTCTGCCTTGAAATTTTTCTCAAGTGCATCCCATATCTCCTTGGCCGATTTGGTCTCGGTGTAGAGGTCATAGAGCCTATCGGATAGGGCATTGAGGATATGACCCCTACAAAGGAGATTGTCCTCCTCCCTCTTCCTTATTTTCTCCACGTCCTCTGGAGTGTCCTTGTCGGATGGCGTTGGGAGAGGTTCTAGAGTGGATTCTAGAATGTAGGCGATTTTGAGAGTGGTCAAAAGGAATCTCACCTTGTCTTGCCACCTAGTGAAATTGGATCCATCAAACCTATCCAACCTCACTAGGTCTTTATTCATTATCTTGATGGTCTCACCTTCCATTGAAACAAACAAAGGGATAAGCTTTTGAATGTTAGGAAAAAATAGATTGCCTCAATGGAAATGGTAAGATAATACAACTCTATGCAATAATATTACAAGTAAATATTGACTGATTAAATAAAGTTACAACTCTATAACTGAAAATTACAAATAAACAAAGAAAAGGAAGAAGATGGTGAAGAAGAAGAGAATAGTGGGAATACAACTCTAAGCAAAAGATTACAAGTAAAGTAAAGGTGTTTGAAACAAAAGAGAAGATTACAACTCTTAAACAAAATATACAAGTAAATAGAACAAGAGAATAAGAAGAAAAGCAATAGAATAAAATGAAGAATAGAAATAAAAGTAAACTCTCACTTACACAACCTAAGTGAAGAGGGTTGAGGATCACCAACTTGAATAAGGTTTAAAACCTTTGTCCAAAAGCTTATTTCCCCCTAACTCAAGCACTAAGGGATCTCTCTCAGATATTGGAAATGCTTTCTGGAATTATCAAGCCTCAAGGTGTTTCTAGCCAAGTGCTCTAATGGATTGAAATGTTGTGTCTTTCAAGTGAGCTATATGCTCTCATTTATAGAGTTTAGAGACACCCTTTGAATTTCAAATTCCACCAACCCCCATGGCTGTTACCAATGTTTAATTGGATTAATATGGAATTAAAAATGAGATTTGAGAGTTATTTGGGTTTTTTGAGTCGTTCAACAAAGATTGAAAAACTAAAAAAATGGTCAGTTTTGGCCTGTGGCCGCGGCCAGAGACATTAGTGGCCGCAGCCACTACTCTCTGTCCCACTGGCCGCGGCCACTGACCATTTTCAGCACTTAAAAATGTGTTGTTTTTCCAAACGGTTCCAAACCCTCCCAAATGATTTTGTAACTCCCAAAACACATTATTGGGGTTAAAATCATATCTCTAACAACCATTTCACATATGGCTTTATGAAATTCATCTCAATATTGTGTAACACCAAATTTACACAATAAAGGGTAATATTTGGAAGTTACAAATTTGTAACACCAAATATGTTACATTATTTGGATATATCTTATTGTTGACCGCGTTTTTGGCCAACGACGTGAGAACATCAAAAACGATAAAGCCTTCAAGAGAAATAAAATGACACAGACGGTTTTTGAATAGAAAGTAAATAACACAGCAATTTTTATAGTGGTTCAGCCCCAATATGTTGGTAATAGCTTAATCCGCTTAGAGTTGTGATTATAGATCTGTACTCAAGATCAGATGAACTGAGCCAACTGAGTTTCTTCAGTACAGATTACAAAAATACAAGTGTTCTTTTAGATACAAGCACTTTCTCTCTTTAGAAAACTCAGACCCAAAATTTCCCAAAAAGTCTCAAAAGAAGAAGAAGTCTTTCTGATCCCATAAGCCATATATTTATAGGCTTAGGATCATACATCTGATATCCCCTAGAATCGGGATATTTTATTATATTTATTACATTTAAATTACAAAAAACATTCAAAATGTAACAAAACCCCCAATTTGTGGGAAGAATGAGAGATTCCCGCACGTGCCAAGATCGGTTCTTGTTGAAGCCGTTTCTGGGAATTTGACGTAGTCTGGTCCATTTGATTGATGAATATCGTTGGCTCTCCTTGGACCAAGGTCCGACCACATTCCTGGGCTCTCCTCGGACCAAAATCCGACCACACCATTGGGCTCTCCTCGGACCAAGGTCCGACCACATCCTTGGGCTCTCCTCAGACCAAGATCCGACCACCACCCTTGGGCTCTCCTCAGACCAAGGTCCGACCACTCCACCTTGGGCTCTCCTCGGACCAAGATCCGACCACCACCCTTGGGCTCTCCTCTAGCATGCCATGTCTCTCCTCTAACATGGCACTCTCCTCTAGCATGCCACTCTCCTCTAGCATGCCATGTCTCTCCTCTAACATGGCACTCTCCTATAGCATGCCATGTCTCTTGTCTAACATGGCACTGTAACGACCCAAAATCGCTAATAAGGCTTAAGGGCCTTGATTAGCATGCCTGGAGGGCATAATGGGATTTATGTGTGATTTTATGAGTTAAATGCATGGTTATGATTTAAAGCTGTTATTTGGCTATTTGTTTATCTGAGATGCATGACTACGTATATTAGTATGCATGTAGGCCCGGATCGTGTTAGAAAGGGCGTAATTGTAATTTTGGCCATGTTGGGCATAACTGTATTAGTATGTGATAATTGTATTCTGTGAGTTGTACCACGTGAGTGTGGTTTTATTATTGTGATGCACGTGCCGAGACGATCCTAGAGAGCTAGTTAACTCAAGAGTCACAACGGGATTTCTATACCCGGCTCGGGAGGAGCCTAGGGGTACTTTGGGAGTTTTATGGTTAAGTTGAGATTTAGCGGGTAATGGTTATTGGAGATTTAGTAACCTGGGTAACCATTAGTTACTGCTGTGGGTAACAAGTTTTAAGGTAAAAAGTGATAGAATTGAAATGATGTGTAAAGATTTAAGTGCCCTTGAAGGTTTAGTTAGGAGGGATTAGTAGGAAAGGGTAATATGGTCTTTTGGCAAGGGTTATAGACATATTGTAGCTGGGATTTAGGGGTATTCAGTTTGGGCATTTATGTCACTTAAGGCTTGATAGAAATTGAAGAGAAGAAAGAGAAGGAGAAAGAAGGTTAGGGCAAGAAGAAGAAGAGAAGGAGAAGTGGGAGTCTAGGAGGAGATCAAGGACTTTGTGTGGGTTCTCCATTTGAGGTAAGGGTTTTATACACATCTAAGTTTTGATTTCTGTTTTGATTTGTAAAATCTAGAGCTTGAGTTGTGTGTTTGAGTTTTTGGTTTGAGTTGCTGAAAATAGGAATCAATGGGTGGATTCTTGAGTGTGTTGATGTTTTGATCTTGTATCTAGTGCCTATAGGTTGTTATATTGTTCATATGAAGCTTGGAATTGAGTTTTGGGGTTTGGGTATTGGTTTGGTATGATTTGGGAAGGTTTTAGCTCGGAGAAAACGCAGGAGAAAACCCAGAATTCTGGGTCTGCGAAGGCGTGCCGCGGCACAGCTTTTTCGTGCCGCGGCGAGGAGCCCCTGTCTGATGGGTTGTGCCGCGGCACAAGGCCATTTTCAGGGCACCAAAAGTTGCATTTTTGAGCTTTTTCTCTGGGGGTTCGGGGGATGTTTCCAATGAATTGTTTTAGGGATTTGGGAGTCCCGAGAGTGTGGGATTGGTCCGGGGAAGCGGTTTTTGATTTGATTAGTATTGAGGGATGTTTCTTGTGTGTTGTGACTAGGATGTTGGTGAGGCTCGTGCTAGAGGACCGTGCTCGCGGCTTTAGTGCATCAGGAGGCTCGGAATACAGGTAAGAAAACTATAACACCCGTAGGATAGGGCGTGGGCCCATAGTGTGATTGCGGGGCACGGCCCTATATTGCATGATGAGATGATTGCCGGGCATGGCCCTATATTGCATTACGTGTTAGGGTGTAGACTTACATGTATTGATAATTGTATGAATGTTGTTTGATTTATGCTATGTATGATTATAATGAAATGAACGGCAAGGGCCGAGTGCGGCGTAGGCCGGGTACGGCAGCGGAGCCGGAAGTAACACCTAGCACATGGGATGCTTATGGTGAGGGTAGGACCCAGGGGATACGTGTGATATCCCTGCGGTGAGGACCGAGACCCCAGGCGGTAAGGCTTCGGGGGCGGCATGGCCGTGTTTGCTTAGTCTAATGGTTGACTTGTTTGTATGTGGATTATCTGTTATGATAAACTGTATAAATTGCATATGTTATGTTCTGCATGAGTTTTCTTGCTGGGCTTCGGCTCACGGGTGCTCTGTGTTGCAGGTAAGGGCAATGTCTGAGTCAACCAACCATGAGTACGGAGAGCGTGAAGCGACGCGTACATGTTTGGCCTGCCCGGCTGCTTTGGCTGGGGGTTTATTCGAAAAATGGCTGTAATAATCTAGGATTTTTATGATTGATCAACTGTAAACTCATTTTAAGATGTAAATAGTTTTCAAACCTTATTTTGGGATCCCAAATGTTTAATACTAGAAGTTTTCATTGAATCAACGCATTTTCAAAGATTACAGCCTTAAATTTTAATTAGCCACACTTTCGTAAGAAAACCTCGGTTAGCGAGTTCTTTGCACACTGTTTTGTCTTAAAACTCACTTAGTAACGGCTCTAAGGAAGTAGGGCGTTACAGGCACTCTCCTCTAGCATGCCATGTTTGGGTAGTAATGTCACTCCTGGGCAGTAACGTCGTGACTGGTCGGATGCAATAACTTGACTAGTCATGACACCCCTCAAGCTGTCAAAACTCTCCATCTGTAACGACCCAAATTCAGTGTTAAGGCTTAAGGGCCTGGAGTAGTGTGCCTGGAGGGCATGATGGGATTTTGTGTGTGACTTTATTAAGTTTAATGCATCATTATGATTTATTGCACGTTATATGACTATTTGATTATTTGAGATGCATGACTATGTGAATCAGTATGCATGTAGAACTGATTGTCTTAGAATGAGCATGATTGTAACTTGGCCATGTTAGGGCATAACTGTGATAATTGTACTATGTGAATTGTGCCATGTGAGTGTGATGTTTTTATCAGGATGCACGCATCGAGACGATCCTAGTGAGCCAGTTAGTCTAAAAGTCACAACGGGATGTTGTACCCGGCTCGGGAGGAGCCTAGGGGTACTTCGGGAATCTTATAAGTTGAGTTTAGAAAGAGTGATTAGTTATTGGTATTTTGGTAACCATTTGTAACTGCTGTGAGTAACAAGTTTTAAGATAGGAGGTGGTAGAATTGAAATGAAAGTGTTAAGACTTAAGTACCCTTGAAGGTTTAGCTTAGAAGGATTAGTAAGGAGGGGTAATTTGGTCTTTTGGCAAGGCAAATAGACATTTTGCAGCTGGGATTTAGGGGGTACGGTTTGGGCATTTGGGTTCACTTGTGGCTTTGATAAAATTAGAAGAGAAGGAAAAGAAGAGGAGAGAAAGGCTAGGGCAAAGAAGAAGAAAGAAGAAGAGGTGTAGAAGGGGCTGAAGTGGGAAGCTTAGAAGGAGATCAAGGGAACTTTTAGGGTGGATTCTACTCTTGAGGTAAGGATCTTATGCTTATTTAAGTTTGTTTTCTGTGTTGGTTGAGGAATTTAATGCTTGAGTTAAGATTTTCATGGGTTTTGGTTTGGGTTGTTGAATTTGAAATCAAAGGAGTGGATCTTGTGTGTGTTGATGTTTTGGATTTGATTCTAGTGTTTATGGGGTGTTAGATTGTTCATATGAGGTTTGGATTTGAGTTTTGGGGTTTAGGTTTTGATTTGGGGTGATTTGGAGAGGTTAAAGCTCGGGAAAAGTTGCAGGAAAAACCCAGAATTCTGGGTCTGCGAAGGTGTGCCGCGGCAGGGTTTTTGTGTGCCGCGGCAAGGGAGCTTCTGTCTGATGGGTGCCGCGGCACAAGGATGTGGTGCCGCGGCACAAGGATGTGGTGCCGCGGCACAAGGATGTGGTGCCGCGGCACAAGGCAATTTTCAGGATAGCTTTTTTTGCAATTTTAGGTCTTAGCTCCGGGGGTTCGAGGGATGCCTCCGGGGTGTTGTTTTAAGGTTTTAGGGGTCCCGAGAGTGCGGGATTGGTCCCGGGAAGTGGTTTTGGGTTTGGTTAGTATTAAAAGTGTTTTATGTATGTTGTGACTAGGATTTCGAGGAGGCTCGTGCTAGTGGACCGTGCTCGTGATCGTGGTGCGTCGGAAAGCACGGAATACAGGTAAGAAAACCGTAACACCCGAGATTAGGGCGTGGCCCCACTGTGTGATTGTAGGGCATGGCCCTGGATTGTATTACGTGCAAATGCTTAACCTTAAATGAACCATGATGTGTGTGAATGTTTATTTTGAATGTACTATATGTGTGATTATGATGAAATGAACGGCAAGGGCCGAGTACGGCGTAGGCCGGGGCGGCCGTGGGGCCGAAAGTAACACACAGCACATGGGATGCTTATATTCAGGGTGGGACCCAAGGGATACATGAGTTATCCTCGCGGTGAGAACCGAAACTCCAGGCTTTGGTAAGGCCTTGGGGGCGGCATGGCCGTACTTGTTTATTGTGATGGTTTTTCCTATGTGTCAGTAAATTATGCCAGCTATCTGATTTGCATATGTTATGTGCTATTTGGGTTTTCTTGCTGGGCTTGGCTCACGGGTGCTCCTGTGGCAGGTAAAAGTAAGGAGTCAGTCAACCGGCCATGAGTATGGAGAGCGTGGGGGCGGCGCGTACATGTTCGGCCTACCCGACTGCTTTGGTTGGGGGCATTTTGTATATGGCTGTATTTAACCATTCTTTTGATAGCTGATCAAGTGTAAATCTATTTTTGAGTTGTAAACATTTTGTAAACCTTACTTTGGGATCCCAGATGTTTTACATCTAACGTTTTCAATGAAGTTGACCATTTTAAAAGAATACAGCCTTAAACTCTGGTTTAATTACACTTTTGGTTTTAGAAACCACTTTGAGTCAATTAAATGCACAATTTCAGTTTTAAACTCACTTAGTAACGGCTCTAAGGTAGTAGGGCGTTACACCATCAGTCTACCGGGTCACTTTATCACAACTCTGAGGAGTCAATGTATTTATTGACTATTAATGTGTCTTTTACTGACCATGCACTGCCACTTGTCACCTTTGTTGCCACGTCATCGATCTCCAATTTTTGGGGATAACACTTATATATCTAAATATTGTAACTCTTTATTATATGTTACAATATGTGACACTCATTGTCACACTTATTTAATCTAAAACATTATATTATAATATAATATAATATTACATTATATTATAAAATAATATAACATCGCGTGCATCGTGCACACTATAGGAAACTTCTCCAGTTCTCTACCCAGCCTTGATTACCACCAAAAGCACTATAGACCCTCCTATCTGGACCAGGAGGAACAAAAGAATCTGGGGCCTTTCTCTTCTACTCACTAGGGTCACTACCTCGGCCAAAACCAGTGAAGGGAGGCGCCATCCCCCGAGCATTATGCCTTGCGGTGCCTTTCTTCCATATCTGATCTTCAGTACCCTCGGCAGTAATGGATTTTTCCACTACTTGAGCATAGGTAGTAGTCCTTGGGTCTAGTGTTATCTTGACATCCCAAGCTATCATGACATTCAACCCTCATACAAAGCGATCTCTCATTGTCGTATCAGTAGGCACTAAATCTGGTACGAACTTAGCTAACCGGTCAAACTTCAGAGCATACTCTATTACAATCATTCTGTTTTGAGTTAAATTATTGAATTCATTCGCCTTTGCAGCTCGAACTGCAATACTGTAGTACTTCTCATAAAAAAAAATTCCCTAAACTTATCCCAAGTCATAGTGGCCACATCTCTCCTCTGCGACACACTTTCCCACCAGATGCAGGCATCATCCCTTAACATATAACTAGCACAAGCCACTGTCTTGTTCCCTTATACCCTCATAAAATCAAATATAGAAGTAATCATGTTCATCCAGTGCTCTGCTCACAATGGGTCCAGACCGCCCTCAAAGGTGGGAGGATAGGGTGCTGCTTTCTTAACCTCTCATTCAGAGGTTCCCATCTATTCTCCATTACAGGCCGGGCTAGCTCTGATGCCATAACCTGTGGAGCCTGTATTCCAAGATTCTGAGGAGGACCTGTTGTCTTGGCTCTCAGAGTTCATCTTCATTTCTCTAAAGTCTGGCTTGCATTTCTGTAAACATCTATTGCCAGTTTTGTGGGGCAGGTGGAGGGTCCTAACCCTGGTTGTTATCTTCGGCCATATTGCCACGGAATTGGTTTGATCGCCGAGGCATAACTTCAATATGTTTGCAATCAATGACGTCGAACATCAAGCACGATAACAACATCCAAAGAAACCACCCCCAGTTCAACCGATCAACCACAAATAACAAACCAACACAATACACACATAGCATATTCATATAACAATCAAAGGGGCCATGTCCTAGCATTATATACACATCATGCTCTATATATCAATCTAGAAAATCGGGCAATTCAAAATAAGCAGTTAAACAAATATTTCACTTAATGCCGACCAACCTTGAGTCGAGATTGTCTTTGGCAACGAGCGTACATGTTCGGTCAATCTCTAGGAACCATAAGCCTTGACACGCTCAGATACCAAGTTGTAATGCCCTAATACCCTAGAGTCATTACCATGTGGTTTTGAAATGTGTATTTGACTCGCTAATCGAGGTGTTAGACCCAAAAGTTGATTAAATTAAAGTAAAGACTCGTTTAATAAAATTTCCATAAAAAGGTTTAAACATTCATTCAAATAATAGAAAAGTTACAATGGGATCTCAAAATGTTGTTTAAGACATATTTACAACTCAAAAGTCATTATACAGTCGACCTAGGTGACAAAATCAGACATTTACATCGCATTCTTCAAAACTACCCCAGTCGTGGCAACTAGGTAAGCCAAACATGTACGCACCACTCCATGCCCTCCAACTCATGCTTGGTCGCCCTTTCCCTTGCCCTTACCTGCACCATAGAGCACCCGTGAGCCAAGACCCAACAAGAAAACTTCACCTACATAGCATATAACAATCCATTTCAATAGGTGCATAACTAAACAAGCACAACAGACAATTAACAAGCATTCATTACAATTCACGACAGCGCCCTAAGCCGATCAAGATGCGTTACTAGGCACAAAATTCACAGTCCTACCCGAGCAGGTGAGTACATCACCCTTAGATGGCCATGCCATGGCGACCTACATTCAGCATGCTTATTGTCGATTTCAGCCCTTGCCGATCCTGGCCATTGCCGCTCAGTCACAACATATATATAACATAACAGTTGCAGACATCTACACATAACACTAAGCACAATAAAAGTACAGATAATCAGGCCATGCCCTGCTCTACTTGCAAAGACAGTTTTCTTACCTGAACTCCACATGCTCTGGGTAAGCGGCCTAGATACGATCCCCGTCAACCGCTCGGATTAGCCCTAAGTCACAATAATATGGAACCTCCATCAATCTAAGGTAAATAAAGTCTTCTGAACCTAGTTCTAGTCCCCAGGGCCTCGAATTCTACTAAACTAGGTAGTAGGATCCTTCCCGAGCCCCTAAGTTTGAGTTCGCGGGCTTAAAAACCCTAATTGGCTAACATTTTCTATTTGAGTCGCGGCGCTCCTCAGAGGCGTCGCGACCCTCTACAAGTCAGAGAGCAAACCTAGACATTTTTCTAGACACCAATCACGACGCTCCCTACCCAGTGCCGCGGCACTAAGGCGGTTCAGCAAACCCCCACAAGACTTTGAGTTCATGCAGGTCGCGGCGCTCAAGAACAGCGCCGCAGCGCGACCTCGCGAACCTAGTTTTTCCCCAACTTTTCCTACGTTTTCCCTAAGCTACACTCTCTAGAATTCAACATAAATATGCCCTACAATCAGAATTGAGTCTAGGACTCTTAACAACACAGCATGGGCATCCCAATTACCCCAAAACAAACCACAAATCCTTCCCCCAACTCAAAATTTGCAGCAAACTCCAAGACTCAAAGAAAGCTAAATTCAGAACTTAAAACTTAAATTTACCTCTGATTAATCTGTTCCTAGCTGCCTCTTCAAGTTGTGTGCTTCCAATTCCCCACTAAGCTTCAATCCTCAACAATCCCTGCTCCTAAATCTCCAAGGCTTAAGAGCTTCAAATCAAAACTATGAAAGAGAGTGAGAAAGAGGGAACTCACGAGAGAGAGAGAGAGAGAGAGAGAAGGCAACTGAGTGTTCTTCTCTTTTGGTTATAGGCTTCCTAAGGTTGCCTAAGTCTATCCTTAACCCCAATAGACTAAAATGCCCCTAGTCTTATTCTTAGCCCTTTAATGCCTCTAAGGGCAAAACCATCATTTACCACGTTTCCCGCTAATTCCTCAAATTTCCCTATAAATTCCCAATTAATCTCGACATACCCAAATAACTACCTGTTACCCACTAAACCCCGAATACGTACTACGTTCCTAAAATACCCCTAGGCTCACCCCGAGCCAGGTATTTGACCCTGTTGTAACTATTCCGCTAATCCACTCACTAGAACTGCCTCGAGCCCAATATCACAAATATACCCACATAATATTGTGGTTTCAATCGTAACACACACATAATTACATTTATGCCCTTAATGCACCAAAATTACAAATATGTCTTTATTAACAAGAATGGGCCTACATGCATATTTAATACACATAAACATGCATATATATATGTATATTCATATTGTAATATAACTCAGGTAATCAAATAATGATACACATATATCATAATTAATTCACCTAATAATACAACTAAATTATTTATTGCCCTCCCGACACACTAATCAAGCCACTAAGCCTTATTAGTAAATTTAGGTTGTTATAGCCCTAGCCAAAACGGCATGTGTTCCACACGCTTATTGCAAACCCCAGCTCTTAGACTGAGCTTTCGGATCAGGTATAATCAGATATACATTTTACCTAACACAGAATCAGATATAGTATATACAAGCATGCCTAATCAAGTAATCACATGTATAATTATAGTCATATTCATTAACAAGGGCTCGGGCCCTAATTAAAACCAGGGTGCAGTTTTCTTACCTCGAGTCCCAAGAAAATAGCGTATGGCGACCTCGAGTGTGATCCTTACTCCTGAGCCTAACGGTATAACCTAGTCACAACATAATAACGTAATAATCATTAAGAACTAAACTAATTAAAGGCTTCGAGATTAATTCCTAGTCTCCAAGACCTCAAATTCTACTAAATTGGGTATTAGAATCCTTCCTGAGCCTTTGGATTTGAGTTCTCATGGTCAAAAACCCCATTTGGCTAAAATCCCCAATTTGAGCCATTGCGCCCCTCACAAGCACTGCGACTCTCTACAAGTCAGAGAGCCTTGACCCCATTTCACTGGACACTCGCTGCGGTGCAGCCCATCAAGCGTCATGGTGCAGCCCACCAAGTGTTGCGGTGCCAAGGCGATTCAAAGAACCATCCTAGCCCCTGAGTTTATGCGGGTTGCGGCACTCTAGGAAAAGCGCCGCAGTGCAACCCCGCGAACCTAGAAAAATTAGTGATTTCAGAAATTGCAAACCGACCTAAAACTCACAAAATCAATCCCAAACACAATCTTAACCATTCACGAGCCTAAGCTTGGTCACAGATCAGTAATACAACCATCCTTACCTTAAAAACAACATTAAAATGCTCCAAAACCCCACAAAACCTCAAAAGTCAGAAATTGACTAAACACCTTAAGAATACCCAAAACCAACCATAAATTTAGCAAACCAAGGTTTAAAACCTTACCTCAATTGAGCAATTTGACCTCTAGGCTGCACCTAAACCCAATTCTAGTTCCGCTGTTTTCAATTCCTAAGCATTCTGTTCCAAAAAATTCATAAAAAAATGAATAAACTAAGGGAGTGAGAGAGAAAAACGTGAGAGAGAACATAGGTGTGCTGAGTGTTGTGTTTTGTTTCTGAAAGCTTCCCATTGACTTACTAAACTTATCCTAAAGCTTGGAAAAGACCAAAATGCCTTTAGCCTAAATCCTTACTCTTTAATGCGCCCAAGGACAAAATCGTCTTTTGCCACCATTTTCCTGCTAAACCTCAAATTCCACTTAAGATACCCAATTAACACTGACATACCCAAATGATCACCAAATAACTTCCCATTACCTGATAAACCCCAACAACGTACTAGATTACTAAAATACCCCTAGGCTCACCTCGAGCCAAGTATTTGACCCCGTTGTGATTTTTCTGCCAACTCACTCACTAGGATCGCCTCGTGCAGAATGTCACATAAATATCCACATAATAATGTGATCTCAATCACATAACACATACAATTACAATTATACCCTCAACGTATCAAAATTACAGAAATGCCCTTATTAACAAAAAGGGGCCCACATGCATATTCAATATACACAAACATGCATAAATATTCATATCACAATATAACTCATATGCCACATATTCACACATATAATCAATTAAATTCACATATTAATCCATTTATGCCCTCCTGGCACACTAATCGAGGCACTAAGCCTTATTAGCGAATTTGGGACGTTCAACTATCCCCTCCTACTGAAAATTTTGTCCTCGAAATTTACTTGAACAATTCGGGATATTGATCCCGCATATCCAACTCTAGCTCCCAGATCTCTTCCTCGACCATTTTGTTCCTCCACACAACTTTAACTAGAGGAATTGTATTGTTCCTCAAAACATTGTATTTTCTATCTTGGATCTGAACTGGTCGTTCCTCGTAAAACAAGTATGTTTGTATCTCCAAATCCTTATAACCCAGCATGTGGGTTGTGTCTGACACATACTTCCGAAGCATTGAGATGTGAAACACATCACGAACTCCTGATAATAATGGGGGCATCTATAGGCTACCTGCCCGATCCTTTCTAGGATCTCAAAAGGTCCTACAAACCTAGGGCTTAGTTTGCCCTTCCTCCTAAACCTTTTTACTCCACGCATTGGTGAACTTGCAAAAATACGTTGTCCCCTACTTGGAACTCCACGTTCCTACGCTTAGGGTCAACGTAGCTTTTCTTTCTACTTTGTGAGGCGAGCATTCGATCTTTGATCTTCTCAATAGCCTCATTAGTCCTCTGAACCATCTCAAGACCCAAATACTTCCTCTCTCCCATTTCATCCCAATGAATGGGTGACCTACACTTTCTGCCATACAACATCTCATTGGAGCTACTCCAATCATTGATCGATTACTGTTATTGTATGAAAGCTCAATCAACGGAAGATACTTACTCCAGGACCCCACCAAACCTAGTACACATGCTCTAATCATGTCCTCCAATATCTGAATCATCCTCTCAGACTACCCATTTGTTTGAGGATGACAAGCTACACTGAACTTCAGCTGAGTCCCCATAGCCTTCTACAAGCTTCGCCAAAACTTGGAGGTAAAAATGGGATCCCAGTTCGACACTATAGATTTTGGAACCCTATGGAGACGTACAATCTCTCTCACATACAGTTCTGCATACTGGTCCACAGTAAAGTTTGTTCTCACTAGCAGAAAATAAGCTGACTTGGTATATCTGTCTACAATCACCCATACCGAGTCATGTTGCCCCACTGTCCTAGGCAAGACCCTACAAAATCCATAGTAACGTCTTCCCACTTCCACTCAAGAATACCTAGAGGTTGTAATGACCCTACTGGCCGCTGGTGTTCAGCCTTCACCTGCTGATAGGTTAAACACCTCACCCATAATCAATCACATCTTTCTTCATCCTAGGCCACCAATACAATGACTTTAGATCCTGATACATCTTCATGGTGCTTGGATGTAATGAATACGGTGTGACATGGGATTCATCAAGGATATCTCATCTGATACCCACGCCCATCAGAACACAAATCTGATCCTTGTATCTCAGTAAACCTGTCTCTATAATGGAATAATCCTTAGCTACTCCAGCTAGAACATCAAGCTTTATCAACTAAGAATCATATATCTGGCCCTCCTCTATTCTCTCCAAAAGACTGGACTATAAGGTAATATTGGTCAACCGGCCCACCACCAACTCTATCCCTTCTCTAGTCATGTCTTCTGCCAATTCCTTCGATATTTGCTTTGAACTAAATAACTATCCTAGGCATCTCTGACTCAAAGCGTCTGCCACTACATTGGTTTTCCCTGGATGGTAAAGAATCTCACACTCATAATATTTTACCAACTCTAGCCAATGTCTCTATCTCATATTTAAGTCCTTCCGGGTGAAGAAATACTTCAAAATCTTATGATCGGTGTATATCTCGCACTTTTCTCCATACAAATAGTGTCAGCACACTTTCAGTGCAAATACCACCGTTGCTAACTCCAAATCGTGAGTAGGGTATCGATGTTCATATTCCTTCAGGTGTCGCGATGCGTAGGCAATCACCTTCCCAGTCTGCATCAGCACACATCCTAACCCCAATCTCAATGCATCGCAGTACACCACAAACTTACCTCCATCTGAAGGAAGTTTCAACACTAGAGCAGTTTTCAATCGTCGCTTCAACTCCTGGAAGCTATTCTCACATCTGTCGGACCATATAAACTTCAAGTTCTTTCTTGTCAATTCTGTCAGTGGTGTAGCAATCTTTGAGAATCCTTCCATGAAGTGTCGATAATACCCTGCCAACCCAAGGAAACTCCTGACCTTCGAGGCATTCCTTAGCCTTGGCAAGTCCCTAACTGCTTCAATCTTGGCTAGATCTACCTTAATCCCATCTCCACTAACAATATGACCGAGGAACGTCACCTGCGGTAACCAGAACTTGCACTTCTTAAATTTGGCATACAATCGGTGCTCCCTCAATCTTTGTAATACTAACGGGAGGTGCTGCTCATGCTCCGCCACTAAATCAATGTAAACCAGGATATCATCAATGAAACAATCATTAACTAATCCAAATAATCCTTGAACACCCTGTTCATCTGATCCATAAATGCCAATGGGGCCTTGGTCAACCCAAATGACATGACTAGAAACTCGTAATGCCCATACCTCGTGCGAAAGGTCATCTTCGGAATATCCTCATCCTTGATCCTTAACTGGTGATAAACAGATCGAAGATCAATCTTCGAGAACACTGTGTTACCCTGCAACTGGTAAAACATGTCATCTATCCTCGGTAGTGGGTACTTGTTCTTTATAGTCAGCTTATTTAATTCCCTGTAATCGATACACATCCTTAGGGTCCCATTCTTTTTCTTCACAAACAAAACTGGAGCACCCCACGGTGAGAAGCTAGGTCTAATAAAACCTAGGTCTAATAATTCCTATAATTGTACCTTTAACTCCTTCAGTTCTGTCGGAGCCATTCTGTATGGTGCCCTCGACACTGGTTCTGTACCTGGTGTCAACTCAATGATGAACTCAATCTCCCGATGCGGTGGCAATCCTGGTAAGTCCTTAGGAAACACATCTAAGAACTCACACACCAATCTGGTCTCCTTTGGTCCTACTGACATTAACTTAGTGGTGTCCACCACGCTAGCTAGGAATCCTATGCAACCTTCTTGCAATAGGTCTCTAGCCCTCAATCCTAATATCATAGGAATACGAGGTCCATGCATAGTGCCAACAAAAACAAAGGGGTCCTCACCCTCAGGCTCAGAAGTCACCATCTTCTTCTTACAGTCTATAGTCCCCATACCTGGCCACCAATCCATTCCCAGAATCATGTTGAAATCATCCATGCCCAACTTAATCAAATCCACTGATAGTTCTTTATTGTCTGCCACCACTAGTAATAACCTAACCCATCTCCTAGAAACTACTAGCTCCCCAATAGGCAATAACGTCCTAAACCCCACAGTATGATAGTCACAAGGTCTACATAATCTATCAACCACTCTACTAGAAATAAATGAGTGTGTAGCACCAGAATCAATCAATACAGTATATGGAGTGCCAGCACTAGAAAGCTGACTTGTCACTACTGAGGGGTTATCCTCAGCCTCTGCCTGAGTCAAAGCGAACACTCGAGTTGGAGTCAAGTTTTTCGCCGTCTTGGGTTCCTCTTTCTTCGAACTCGGGCAATCCTTCTTAAGATGTCCAACCACCCCACATAAATAGCATGCATTCGCCTGGCATTCTCCCAGATGGTGCCTCCTACACCTGACACACTCCGGGTAACTCCTCCAAGTCTAATTGTCGCCCTAGCGGTCACCCTGAACACCCCGACCCCTCATCTCAGGACTTGTAGTGGTCGAGGTGTCAGGGGTCTTCCTCTTCTAGTCACTAGGGCCTCCACCCCTAACAGATCCCACAAATAGAGGCAATGCCCTCTGAATATCACGTCGTGCAACACTCTCCCTCCATATATTGTTCTCTGCCTCCTTAGCTGTGAAGGCTTGTTCAACAACCTGGGCATAAGTTGTTTCCCCAGATACTGACGTAATCCGAACATCACAGGCTATCATAGCACCCAGCCCTCGAACAAATCTGTCATGTCTTGCTACATTAGTAGGCACCAAATCTGATGCAAATTTAGCCAGTCTATCGAATTTCAAGGCATACTCAGTGACTGACATACTACCTTGCACCAAATTGGTAAACTCGTTCACTTTTGCCACTCTAACGACATTACTGTAGTACTTCTAATAAAAAAAAGTCTCAGAACTCATCCCAACTCATAGTATATACATTTCGAGTCTGGGATGCCACCTCCCCCCAAATACGGGCATCATCTCGAAACACAGAGGTGGAGCAAGCCACTCTGTCATTACCTACCACCCTCATAAAATCTAGAATGGAGGTAGTTAGGCTCATCCACTACTCATCCTTGAGTGGATCTGGCCCTCCCTCAAAGGTTGGAGGATGTTGCTTCCTAAATCGTTCATATAACGGTTCCCACCTATTTTCAACCTCTAGTTGCTACACAACTAACCCCACAGCAGGTGACATAATTGGTGCGCGCGCTTCCTAGTGGAACCTGCTATCTCAATAAGCGGATCTCCTCCTTTTGACTTTGAAGTCTGGCTTGTATATCAGGAAGCATCTGTTGCTAGTTCGCAGGGATTGGCGGAGGGTTCTAACACTAGTTATCATCTCTAGCCTTGTTTTAAGTGCTGGCTAGTTGAACTGATTGCCTTGGAGGCATAACTCTCCAAGTATATCTGATATTAACGACTCAGCTAATCAAGAAATGATAACAGGTTTTTAGAAGTCACACCACGATCCAACACCAACGATTAAGCAAATACATGCAACCATAAACATTTTAACAGTGTTAACATACAATAACAATGCTAATAAGCATGCCCTTTTCATGTACACATAGCAGTCAAGGGCTACGCCCTATCAGTATATCTCATGTTCTCTAATAAGGCAGGCAAATAAGGCACTTATATCTTATTTAAGCAGTTAAACACATAACCACATAAATAGTTACCAAACCCTGAGTCGAGCTTGTCTTTAGCGGCGAGTGTACATGCCCAGCCAGTCTTCAGAAACCTTTAAACCTAGACTGCTCTGATACCAAATTGTAACCCCTGGATAACCAAGACCATTACACTATGTATTTTAAATAGTGTAAGATTTGCTAATCAAGTCATTTGGATATAAACTTGTAACTAAGAGTAATTAACGGATTAAGGTTTAAAAATTTTAATCACAAGAACAGTTACTTTTATTTAAAAGTTTAAGTCTGTACGTGGGGTCCCAAAATAAATGTTTACAAGTCATTTATAACTCCAAAACGGTAGTTACAACACAAGCCGCCTAAGCAGCAAAATTAAGGTTTGACTCTAGTCCCTCTTTGAATCCTTAGTCGTGGTGGTCGAGCAGCCGCATATGTACATGCCACCCCTAAAGCTCTCCAACCCATGGCTGGTCTAGCTTCCCCTTTCCCTTACCTGCACCACATAGCACCCGTGAGCCAATGCTTGCCAAGAAAACTTAAATCAATATATTAAAATAAGCAACATGATATAAATAACATGCTTAGTAGTAATAACCTTAGTCAATCAAACACATAGTCCAATTTAAACAACCAATGAGTTACACAAGTGTAGACTACACTTCCAATTATTTAGGTGGCATTCGGGCCAGCCAAGTGCATACTACACTCCCAGGTTGCCCTAGCCAAAACGGCATGCATTTTGCACGCTTATTGTCGACCTCGGCTCTTAGACCGAGCTTTCATATCAGGTATAATCAGATTTACAATTTACCCAACACACAATCAGATACAGTATATACAAGCATGTCTAATCAAGTAATCATACGCATAATTATAGTCATATTCATTAACAGGGGCTCGAGCCCTAATTACAACCAGGGTGCAGTTTTCTTACCTCGAGTCCCGAGCAGATAGTGTATGGCGACCCCGAGCTAGGGGTGCACACGGGTCGGATTTTCGAGTTTTGGGTTCATCGAGTTCGGGTTTTGGGTTGAGAAAAATTGTACTGAAATCGATCCGAAATTTTTAGGTTTTTTCGGGTTTCGGGTTTCACTCGGGTTCGAGTTTCATTTCGGGTTTGCTGGGCCATTTGTGTTTTGGGCCGAAAAGCCCAAATTTGCAAAAATGCCATTTTTTTTTCAAAAATACCATTTTTTTCCCAAAAATATCATTTTTAAATAAATTATGTTTCTGTTATATATGATATGATCTGAATATATATATATATCTATTAATATACATATCTATTAATATATATATATATAATCTTAAACTTAACTTAACACATACAAGAAAGAAGAACATAACTTACCAAGGGAGGCGAAGCCGCGGAGGGAAGCGATCTGTGGTGGAGGTGGTGGCTGGCCGTGCGGGTGGTGGCTTGGCTCTGCTGAGGGAGGCTCTCGGTCCTGTCGGCGCCGTGCGTGAGTAAGGCTAAGGGGCTGGGCAGTTGGC
Organism: Humulus lupulus; assembly: GCF_963169125.1. NCBI lineage: Eukaryota > Viridiplantae > Streptophyta > Magnoliopsida > Rosales > Cannabaceae > Humulus > Humulus lupulus. The sequence continues at coordinate 187,922,446 of NC_084793.1, read as the reverse complement.
TGAACTGAATTGAAAGCTTGAAAGAGAAGAAGGCGTCGTGAGTCTGAGAGATGAGAGAGAGACTTATTCAGAGCATATTTGGGGGGTTTTTTTTTTTTAAATTTAGTTCGGGTTTCAGGTTAAACCCGAACTCGATTGTGGCAAATTGTTAAACCCGAACCCGACCCGATATATTTCGGGTTCGGGTCGGGTTAAGCCCGAAATTGACGGGTTTTTCAAAAAACTGGGTTTTCGGGGTTCAGGTCGGGTGGGTTTTCGAGTTTTGTGGGTCCCGTGTGCACCCCTACCCCGAGCACAATCCTTATTCCCGAGCCTAAAGGTATAACCTAGTCACAACATAATAACGAATAATCATCAAGAACTAAACTAATTAAAGGCTTTCGAGATTAATTCCTAGCCTCTGGGACCTTGAATTCTACTAAATTGGGTAGTAGAATCCTTCCCGAGCCTTTAGGTTTGAGTTTCCGTGCTCAAAAACCCCATTTGGCCAAAATCCCCAATTTGAGCCGCGACGCCCCTCACAAGCACCGCGACTCTCTACAAGTCAGAGTGCCATGACCCCATTTCACTGAACAAGCACCACGACGCCAAAGCGATTCAAAGAACTGCCCTAGCCCCTGAGTTTATGCGGGCTGCGATGCTCCAGGAACAGCGCTGCGATGCAACCCCGCGAACCCAGAAAAATTAGTGATTTCAGAAATTGCAAACCGACCTTAAACTCACAAAACCAATCCCAAACACAACTTTAACCATTTACGAGCCTAAGCCTGGTCACAGATCATTAATACAACCCTCCTTACCTTGAAAACAACATTAAAATGCTCTGAAACCCCACAAAACCTCAAAAGTCATAAATTGACTAAACACCTTAAGAATACCCAAAACCAACAAGAAATTCAGCAAACACAAGGTTTAAAACCTTACCTCAGTTGAGAAATTCGACCTCTAGGTTGCACCTAAACCCAATTCTAGCTCCATTGTTTCCAATTCCCAAGCAATCTCCTCCAAAAAATTCAGAAAAAAAATGAATAAACTAAGGGAGTGAGAAAGAGAAACGTGAGAGAGAACAGAGGTGTGCTGAGTGTTGTGTTTTGTTTTTGAGAGCTTCCCATTGACTTGCTAAACTTATTCTAAGGCTGGGAAAAGACCAAAACGCCCTTAGCCTAAATCCTTACTCTTTAATGCCCCAAGGGCAAAATCGTCTTTTGCCACCATTTTCCAGCTAAACCTCAAATTCCACTTAAGATTCCCAATTAACCCCGACATACCCAAATAATCACCAAATAACTTCTCATCACCTGATAAAACCCGACAACGTACTAGAATACTAAAATACCCCCGAGCCGGGTATTTGACCTCGTGTGACTTTTCTGCCAACTCGCTCACTAGGATCGTCTCATGTCGAATGTCGCATATATATCCATATAATAATGTGGTCTCAATCACATAACACATATAATTACAATTATACCCTCAACATGTCAAAATTACAGAAATACCTTTATTAACGAAAACGGACCCACATGTATATTTAATACACACAAACATGCATAAATATTCATATCACAATATAACTCATATATGCCACATAATCACACATATAATCAATTAAATTCACATATTAATCTATTTATGCCCTTCCAACACACTAATCAAGGCACTAAGCCTTATTAATGAATTTAGGATGTTACACCATGTGTCTCTTTGGTTGGCACTTGGCAAGCATAACCTTTCTTCGGAGGAAAGGTTCTTGAGATTTAAACAAGTCAATCATGGTTCGGGGAATCTCAATAGGTCACTTCTCGACCACATTCTCAGGAAGTAGCTCTTATTGATAACGAGCCTGAAATCTTCTCCGAGTGTGACAAGAATGACACTCACCGATTAAGTCTGAGCTTCCAAGGAGGGCTACGATATATCATTTAAGCCACGTTATTGTACGGTGAAAACACGAAAAGTTGTATAGACAATACACAAATGATCCCTATAAACAAAACAAACAAAAATGGAAAGACCGTTTAAATGAAAATTCCTCATAAAAGAGCATAAATCCCATTACATTCTGCCACGGAGAGGGAGAGGCTAGCATAAATCCCATTACATTATCTTTGAAGTTGCCGACCTCATGAACACAACACATAGGATAATATAAGAACGACATTTGAATTTTACTAACCCAACCCAACCCAAGGAACACAAAGATAAATTGAACAAGATCCTCCAATCCATCCATCTCTTACTTACTTACCTGTTCTTCATTCCTACCCCTTATGGTAAAGCCCTAATTCTACTCACATAAAACAAAAATAGGATCTTTATATTTTCATGAGTTTGTTGAACTGTTGTTGATTATTGATTTTTGTTAATATGGTGGAATTTCAGGCGACTGCTACCGGGGAAGGCCAACCCAAGCTCAAGCTCTATTCCTACTGGAGAAGTTCCTGCTCCTTCCGGGTTAGGATCGCCCTCAATTTGAAAGGTACTAATCACGCTCTTTCATTTCCTTTTTCCTTTTTTTTTGGGTGTAAATTTTGAATTTGCCAAACTGAACAATTATATAATTGAATTGCAGGGCTAGAGTACGAGTACAAAGCAGTAAACATTGTGAAAGGAGAGCAGCGCAATCCAGGTTTCGTTATTTTATTGTATTCAACAACTTTCATTCAATCCATATATTAAGTGAAATTTGGGTAGTTTTTGATGAAATTTTAAAAGGGTTCTGATTTAAGAATTGGGTTGTGTTTCCCATAGAGTTTTTGAAGCTCAACCCGATAGGATACGTGCCCGTGCTGGTGGATGGGGACATAGTTTTGTCTGATTCTTTTGCTATCTTATTGGTGAGTGCTCGACTGCTGTGGGCCTGTGTCTGACTCACTCTTTTATTAGAGTTCTACTGTTCTCCATGAATAGCAAACTAAATTTCTTGTATTGAAAATTTGTTTAGTATTTGGATGAGAAGTACCCTCAGCATCCACTGTTGCCAACTGATCTCAAAAGAAAAGCCATTAATTTCCAGGTAACATTACTATTCCTTATGAGTATCCTTACTAATTACATGTTTACAATTTAATAAATATCTAATCACCTAATCATCTTTATTACTTTGATAAAAAAAAAGAAAGAAAAATAAGCTTCATTAACGAATTACTGAAAAGCTTTATTTACTCAGTGCTGCAATCGTTTTCTCCTCTTGTATTTTTTTCATTTTCACAGTGCTGAGTTTAACTAATTTTTTATACATGCCCTACAAAGGTAAGTGTCGTGCCCTGCTTTTTTCTCAATAAATCTTAAGAGAATATAAGACCAGGGAGCTAAAGTTGTTCTTTTTTAAACTACAAGCTGGAAGGTAAAGTGAAATGTGACTCCCACATGTAGAATATATTTCCCTTCACAATAGAGGCTTACATAAGTATGGTAATAGAAAAAGAGGTTATTAAGCCAGTCTTTATAGATCAATAATTTGCCACATGACCTGATAAAAGTAGTTTACATGGGTTATTAACAGACAAGTTTTACTAGAGTACAAAACCAAAATAATGGAAGATTTCCTTTGAGGATGTTAAAACTCATTGCTCCACTAGCGTTTCATGCTCTCTTGACTAATGGCTTCATTTTGTTTTCTCTCATAACACTTGCATCTGCTTTGTTATGTTTTTTGTAAGTTTTAAATGTCGACTGATCTCATCCTTTTCAACCTTGAATGTAGGTTGCGAACATTGTTTCAGCAAGCATACAACCTCTTCAAAATCTGGTACTACTGGTAAGTGGTTGTTATCTATCTTTGTTACTGCTTTATTTATCCCTTGGTTTGTGAAAATTTAGTCATGTTTTCATAAAATTTATATTAAAATGATAAATCAATGTTGCTGCTTTCCTATTTGCAGGATTACATTAAAGAAAAATTCGGTCCAGAAGAGATATTACCTTGGGTTAAATATCATCTTGGAAATGGCTTTGCAGGTTAGTGTCTACTAAAAACTAAACTTACCTTCTTAAGAATAGGACGTGGTGATGTGTGTATTGATATGTAAAGTGGTTTATTTGTGTGGCAAACATTAACATGTGTTAATTATGAACAATGGTAGTAATATTATTGTGAGAATTTCAAGGCTTAATATGATTTCTATATGCATGTCCAGCCCTTGAGGACCTCCTAAAAATCTATGCTGGAAGATATGCAACTGGAGATGAAGTCTTCCTGGTTTGATTTTCTGTTTTTTTTTTATTATCTCTTGCTCTCTCCCCCTTTTTTTTTCTTCTTAATTGTCATACTTTTTGTTTGTGTTATGTTAGTTAATGTTGCACATATCACTTCTTTTAAATGCTTCAAATTACGAATGCAGGCATGGGGGTTTTAAAAAAATTAATGTACAACGGACAAACATTCCTATAAGTTATCTGACAAATTGACCTCAATTTGCAGGCAGATTTATTCTTAGCACCCCAAATACAGTCTTTTGTTACAAGATTCAATTTTGACCTGGTACGAATTTTCTAATTTTATGTACTGTATCAACATTACACCCCACTACTACCTAAATATAATATATAAATATATATTTCATATGTAAAAAGTTGCTGTGTACCATGTAATTCATGTTATCCTTGTAGCATAAATTCATTTTTAAGGAATGAGGAAAATTTTCTAATGTTTTGCCAAGTTTTGGTCTTTGTTTGTACTCTGCCCTCAATGTCAATTTCTCTTTTTTAAAATTACATTCTGAAATTTTTATCAATTTAAAGCTCTTCAGTTTTTAAACTGCTCTTCATTTGATATGATTATTGTGAGAATAGCACTTAAAATACCTCGAACTGTGAAGGCCATTATTAGTTATCCTCTCTCAGACCGTTTCAACTTAAATTTCTTGCTTTATGTCATTGTCTTAAACTATTAGTTTCACAAAGACAATCACCAGTCCTGATAAATAATGTTTGCAATAGATTGATTGCCACCATGAAACACTATTACGTCATGTTGTCCATAACATGAAATGAAGTATTTCTTGTTACTATGATCTTCAGTCAGTAAGTAGGTAGATGTTCCTTCATCAATTCAATAGTGGGTTAACTAGTAAGTTTATTTTGATAAAATTTGGCTAACAACTTAAAAAAGGTAAAATGACGAAATAGCTTATGTGAGATTAATTTCATTATTTTGACAAAAAAAAACTAGGTTGGTACAAGAAAATGGGCTTGCAAACGTGTGTAGATAAGAATAATAGCTTGGTGTTATGTATATTTAATAAAGTTTCTCACTGGTTTCAGTTGCTAATTTGTGTATTATGCCCTTCTAAGTTGGGTTAAACTTAAAAAGTGTGTAGTTAATGGTTTTTCTTGGTTTCTTTTGTTAATTTAAAAGGAATATTCTAAATATTTAACTGAATGTACTTTTAAAATTAATTAAAAATATATATCTATTAATTATATTAATATAAATTCAAATATTATAAAATATCATTATTATAATAATATTTAATACAAGACAATATATTTATTAATTATATTAATATAAATTCAAATATTATAAAATATCATTATTATAGTAATATTTAATACAAGACTAGATATTTGTAACTATATTAATATAAATTCAAAAGTTATAAAATATTATTATAATAATATATAATACATAATAAATATTATATGTATAAGTGTCGTTTGTGTACAAATAGTCTAATATAACTATGTTACTAAATAAGAAATTAGAATAACATTTATCTTTTATCAAGAATAAATACGTTTTTTTTCCATCATTTAGGAGTCATTTAAATAATATCATTAATGTTTTGTACATATTATTTTGATCATATTATTATATTATTTTTTTTAAAAAAATCAAAAACAATATTTTGGTTTAATTTTTCTTTTAATATGTTTATGTCATTTTTTATATATAATATTGTTTATTTATTTAAATTTATATGACAATCATAAAAGCTTGATAAAATTAATTAATAATTTTTCTAAATAAAACTAAGCAAACGCGTAATTAATATATGTGTATATATATATATAAAGGACAATTCTCCCATAGGGGATTACTTTAAGCTTTACCAGTAGGGCTCTCAGTGTTCTCGACCCGTGAACAGTTTTTGGTGTGATTTTTTTTATGACCGTGCATATTGTAGCTATTTAGCATATCATGTAAATTTTCATAAAATTCCGAATAGTTTACAGTACCAAAAACTAAGTTCAAATATGTTGTTGCACGCGTGATTAATTTTTTTTATGCACGTGGAAAGCAACATATTTGAACTTAGTTTTCGGTATTGTAAACTATTTGGAATTTTCTGAAAATTTGCAGGATACTCTAAACAACTACAATATACACGGTCATAAAAAAAAATCGTGCCGAAAACTGTTCATAGGTCGAGAACACTGAAGAGCCCTACCGGTAGGGCTTAAAATGAAACCCCTATATGAGAATTGTCATATATATATCAAACTTCCAAGAGAGTTAGCTCTCAAATGATCAGTTATATAGTTTGTTTCCACAATGTCTGATGTTCAAGTTCCTCCTAGGGACCTACCTACTCTTGGTTATTGGCTATGGGCGAGAGCCTAGTTTCAATACATACCTACATACTCCGTTGAGTAAATTTAATCTGAAATGTTAGTCTCATAATGTTCATTATCCAACTTTTCTTCTATAACATCTTTGCTTTATTATTTTTTTACTCTTTCTTTTCATTTATTTCTTATTTTATCAAGTTCTTTTTTGTTAAAATTTCCGAAGCTCTTTCTTTTCCTTTGCCTGGTTAGAAATCTATTGTTTAATAATAGGAGACTACTAAAAAGAGCACAGTTCTCCATCTGATCTACTAACAAGTTTTCTGACTTAATCTTTGAGCAGACCCCATACCCTGTTTTGGCCCGGTTGAATGAAGCATACAGCCAACTGCCAGCATTTCAAAATGCCATGCCAGACAATCAGCCTGATTGTCCTTCCTCCAGCACTAGTTAGACAAATGGGTTATGAAGGTTAATGAACTGCTGAACAGATATATACTGTCCGAGTAAACCAAACAAACAGATGAATACTTGTAAGTGGTAGCATATGCAAATAAATAATGCCTTGGATAGTCTGTGAAATCTGAGGTCTTTATTATCCTTGTATGATTTATGTTGCTTGAAATAAATTAAAATGGAAGAAGCTTTTTATTTGTTATGCATTCAGTTTACTTTGATGTCTGGTTTCTCCTTCGGGGCTACATCAATAACATTTGTTATTGTTAGGAGGAGGTTATGAATTAATTACTGGGTTATGTATAAGAAACTTGTTCACTATTTAATATTGCGCATTGTTGGCATATGGTAGAAACGTAAAGTACAAGAACAATGACTTAGTAAAACTAAGGTATGTGCATCTATGTTCAATTATCGAATGATGAAGAAAATGACAAGGAAGAATGACTAGCTACTAATGTGGGTGAGTAATGGACTTGACAAGACAAATTTTGAGAGGTTTACAATAGAGAACAGGTTTTTTCATCTTTTGCATGTTCTTGGAGGTGTGGCCACTTAAGAATTGTAAATGTGTAGAAAAGATATAATAATATATGCATGGCCGATCCAATTAGTTCCTAGTGCCTTTCAATTTTATTTTTTAATTTTTATGTATATTTTTTATTTATTTATATAGTTATACTAATATATCTCACTCACAATATAACTTTTTACATTTTACTTTTAATATTTATTTATATTTATTAATATGTTTTTGCTCAATTTTTTAGAGTAGGTTCCAGAGCTTGTGTTGTAAGTGACCTGACTATTGCCATGTCATTGTAAAATTACTTAGGTACGTAAGACAGTTGTAACTACAAATTGCACCATACCATATGTCTTACAAGGATAGGATAGAGTAATATAAAAGACTAAGGGGCTGTACTTTACAGTTTTAATATTATTGAAAAAGTTGAAGAGGGTGATCTGATAGTCTGTAAACTTACATCATTGTATTTAGTTGTGTATTAGAATCTTATTTATAATTTTTGAGAAAATTACTTTCTGTGTTTGGTTGCGCATTGTAATTTGTTAATTTTTTATATTTTCATAAAATTAAAATATAATAATATACTTTTATCAAAATAATCCATAATAGAATCATAACTAACGAATGACATTTTAAAAATAAATTACCACATTTTCTCTTAAATGATAAGTTATACTTACTTTTACTTATGAAATAAATTTTACTTATGAAATAAATTTTAACAAAATTAAAAAATATAGTAATTAAATAAAGTATAATTTTAAAAAATATAACAATAACCTTATTTTATTGTTAATAGTATTTCATTTGTTGTTTTAAACTAAACTAATGATATAAATGCTTTACCTATCACTTTTGTGTATATTTGTTTTTATATTATAAGTTTCAAAAATAAAATAAGATTATTTTTAATGGGAGATGTAAATATTTTGTCATATTTTACACAAAAAATCAATATGTGACATATTTAGCACAAGTTTTAGCACTATACAAAAAATTAATAATTTTATTTTATATTTTATTGTTGATAGTTAAAGATAATAATAAAATAATAAGATAAAAGTCTATTATTTAATGCTAATAGCTAAATATAATACTAAAATAATAAAAATGATATAAAAGTAAATAAAAAAGTGTAGCATTTATGGTAATGTAAATATACACCATGCTACATGGTGTGCCAAATTTGGTACAACTTTTAGCGTTAAATTTGACATAATTTTTGGCACACCATTGAAGCAAATATTTTTTAAAGTGAGTTATATTTTAGCAATGCATCCCCAATATAGCACTACATTGGAGATGCTCTAAGTCATTTTTAAAAAAAATTATTAGTTTAAGATTTTTTTTTAAAATAATAATAATTTTGAAGTGTTTCACATTCCTTGCATCTGAAAACTACATGTACTGTACATGTGGATTTCACTTGAGCCCAAAATCAAGAAAAGTTAAACACCCTAAAGTTCAATTTTCTAAGATATAAAAATTCAAACTCAGAACTAAATATGAGAAAATGTTGAGATTTATGTATACCAAACAACCCCTAAAAAGACTCAAGATCAACCATGGATGTGTGTTCGCTTTAGGAGAAGGAATAGGTGTATTTTGGAAATCCTCAAAGCATACTGTATTCTAAGATTGAAGGGCAAAAAACGTGTATAATGGTAAGTCAAAACAAAACTTATGTACAAGAACAATGACTTAATCTTAGCCATTAAACATTTCTCATGATATAATTTTAAGTTTAACTAATATTTGCAACAATAATACTAAATCTTTGCTAATAGTTATACTTAAGTATTAATTTTTTTAACAACAATAGTGTTAATCTGTGCTAATTTTAGAAAATAATTATTGTTACATATATTGCTTGAATAATATTTTTTTTAGAAAAATGTATAAAATCAATTTTAAATTATAGAAATCTTTAAATATATATAAAAAGAAATATGAAAATAATAAAAATTATATTTAATGGTAGTTATTAGTAAAGAATTAGTAGTATTGCTGAAAATATTCCTTCAATAGTTTTGAAAAAAAATGTATAAAATTAATTTTAATTTATATAGATATAAAAGTAATAAATAAAGAAATATGAAAATTTATAAAAAGAAAATTGAAATTTTATTCAAGTACAACTATTAGTAGAGATATAATATTATTTTCGCAAATATTCTTTAAATAGTTTTTTTAAATATATAAAGTCAGTATTAACTTATAACAAAAATTATCTAAAATAATTTAGTACTTAATTGCAACTATTACCTATTGTCGTCAGAATAAAGAATTGGTACTCAAGTATAACTATTAGCATATATTTGGTATTAGTGTCATTCAAAAAATTGGTACTTAAGTGTTACTGATGGACCTAAAATGAGTATGTTTTAAAAATTTATACTCACAAGCGTACAAATCGTATATGAAATATAGTGTTCGTGTAAGCATGAGATCAAACTTAAAGGAGTTGTCTAAAATAAAAAAGAAAACTATTTTAAATCAAAATTAATAAATTCTAACCTAGCTCCAAAGATTGATGAGATTTTTGTATAACGAAAATAAAATAAAAGATAATAATAAAGAAATTAAAGACAATATATAAAAATAAATTAATAGTAGAAATCAAGATGGTATAAGAAAAATTATTAAGATAATAATATCCACAAAATATAAGTTCAATAATATTTATAAGTACATTGATTTCCAAGTTTTAGTAATAGTAGAAATTAATCAAACCATCACTTATTCAAATTAGATATTCTATTTAAGCACAAGTTTTTATAAAAATATATGATTTATCTTCACTTTTCAAAAAATATAATTTTAAAGTATTTAATGTGAATCAACCCAATGAAACAACAAAAAATCAAATAACATTATTTATAAGGCAAAACATAATATTTTTGTTATAAGCATTGGATGTGTACAATTTAATGACACATCTTACACAAAGAATATTATATTTTTGTACTAATAAAGAACAAAGTGTAAATATGTGCTAACAATAAAAAATACATGATATTTAAGATTTTTATCCCCATTTCCTGACGTGGGCCCGGGACGGTGGTCCAGGCCCATGGCCTGGGCATTCAAATGTAGGCCCTACCCAAGACCGCTTGGCACGGGAATATCCAAGGGGCGCGGCCCTAGTGTGATTCTGGGCCCGGACGGTGTCCGGGATGGTGATCCAGGACAGTTGTCTGGGAGATGTACAGAGCTCAGATCCCCGCTGAAGTACACGTAAAACGGTCCCGGATCTTGGTAAACGGTCCGGGCCTGTGGTAAACGAAGAGGGACAAAGGTAAACGAACCCGGATCAGGTCCTCCCTATTTGGCAAGGAAAAGCATCCGTGACCCTGAAGCCGCCCCGCGACGCGTGGGGGTTGTCCCCACTTTTCACCTGCGGAAAAGGCCACCTCAGGATTGCACGCCGCTGTTTCAGACTTGCACTGACAAGTACTCTGACTGGTTTGGTCCCCTGAATCAGCCTCGTAACCCGAAGTGTCCAAACCAAAAGCACCGTTTTGTCGGGCGAAACATAGTTCTTGGGCCGCCCTGCTAGGCCTTAATTAGTCTTGAATTTATGTATGTTTTATCTTTTCTATTGGGCTTCCAGCAGAGAAGCCAAGAGCATTCACATCTTTGATGGGCCCGGGTCATACCCGGCCCAGATCCAGTGTTCCCATGGGCCTATAAATACAGGCGATAGAACACTGGAAAAAGGATCTCTCTCCGACTGATATACAGTTACTCTGTCAAAAAAAAATAGAGAGAAATTCCATTGTAAAAGACTTTCCAAGCTCTAATACAACTGACTCGTGGACTAAGGCTTATTAACGCCCCAACCACATAAAAATCATGTATTAATCTTCTACATTCTATATCTTTATTCTTAGCTAATATTCATTAAAGTGGTTTCCGAAAATCTCGGTAAACATTTTGGTGCTTTCATTGAGAGCTGAAGAAAGCTAGTGCTAACATCAAGCCGTTACTACAATGGTGAACACACGACACACAACCTTCGACCCTAGCAATCCAGAGCAGGGCAATGGAGATCTGTTGCCTTCTCAGCATCTTCCTAAGAATCTGCCCGAGAACGCGCCTTCTCAAACATCTCACCATGACGAGTCACAAGACTACGAGGATGGGACATAATACGAAGAGGAAAATGAGGAGGAATATTATGAAGAGGAAAATGAGGGGGAGTACCACGACGAAGCTACGGATCCCGAGATCCCCGAAGGAGAGCCCAACCAGGAGGACCTGGAGGTGACCAGACTGAGGCAGCAAGTCTTGGACCAGGAGGCCAGGATCGCTGAGCAAGCGGAGGCGCATCGACGGATGCAAGAGTCTCTCCAAGCCCTGCAGGCATTCATAGCCGCGCAGGGTCCGGCACCAATCCTACAACTGGCCCACTCCCGGGAGCGCAGCAGCCCGCTCCGCAAGCCCGAGCCGGGGCCCTCGAAGAAGCAAGGTCGGCTCCTCCCCCGGAGTAGTTTCCTGAGCCAGCCCCGGGAAACCCGGACAGGGAGAAAAAGAAGGCTGGTGGAAAGACCCGAGAAAAGAACACCCCAGTCACGAAAGCCGGGACCCATTCCCGGCCGCTCCCTAGGAAAGAGAAGGTGCGCCCCATCCCAGGACGAGGCCACTCGATCGATCCGCAGGGGATGCGGCCGCGGAACGCACGACCCCGGCACGCCCCAGGGCGAGACGAACGGGAAAGGTCTTTGCACCCAAGTGCCTCAGTTAACAAAAACCATTGGGAGCGGCCGCACAGTGAGGAGCAACATGCCCTTAGTTCAGGGGACGATACGTCCTGGATAGACCTACGCGACGGACTGAACGCTCGGAAAGAGCGGGCCCGAAAGGAAAAGATTCTCCCCTGAGGTAGTGACCTCAGAAACGACATCAACGACAGGAGGAACGAAAGAATCCCCCTGGAGGACGGCACGGCCAAGCAGCTCATGGAGCAGCTGGCCGCTCTGAAAAAGGTCACGGACCGCTTGGTCCGCAAGCAGGAAGGAGCGGATACCGACTCCGATGAGGAAGATAAAGAGCCCTGCGCGAGGCACATCCTGGACGTTGTACTCCCCAAGGGGTTCAAGATGCCAAGTCTCACCGCCTATACTGGAAACACCGTCCCTAGGGACCATCTGTCCCGATACAACCGGCTCATGACAGTGGCCCATGTCAGCGACGACGGCAAGTGCCTCTGTTTCTCGATCACTCTAGGTGGTCCCGTCGAGGAGTGGTGGAAAAGACTTAAGCCGGGATCCATCCAATCCTGGTCTGGATTGCAGTCAGCGTTTCACAAGCAGTTCATGGGCGCCATGAGGATGGATATGCAGATCAGCGCCCTCGCAAATATCAAGCAGCTCCCCACGGAGACGCTGAGGGCCTACATCCAGCGCTTCACTGAAGAAGCCTCTAAGACGAAGGTGGATGACGGACAGCGCCTGGTGGCATTGCAGTCCGGAATTCGGGCCGGGTCCCCTCTCTGGGATGACATGCAGCGTAACAAGGCAGCCACCCTGGAAGAATTCATCAGAAGGGCCCAATGATTCATCAATTGGAAAGAGGCCCAGATTCAGGCTTTGGGGTGCCTCTGGCTGCACAGCCCAGCGCCCAAGCATTCCTGAGGTACGGGGTGTAGTTCCCGGCATAGTCATTTGCCGCGCCCCCGGTCGCCCCGGGACCGGCTGTTACGCTTGGAATCACCTACACCCCTACAGTGTACGGTCCTGCCGCTTCGGGATATGCCCCGTCCCAATCCACCCACTTCTCCGGATATAGAGCCGCGATAGTAGGGCATAGCGTCGCCCTTGTCGGGGCCCAGCAGTCACAGGCGGGAGTGACGGAAGCGAGCGTGAACCCCTCCCGGGGGAAGCGATCTGGCAAAGGCCAGAACCGGTCCGAGCCGGCCAAGAAGGGAAAAAAGGGCTACGAGCCCCAATATTCAGAATACACCAATGTGGTGGATACCAGGGAGAACATCTACCTGGCCACAGAAAGGGCGGTTCACTACCGGAAGCCTAGCCCCATGTTCAAGGGGGGAAGGAATCCGAGGGATACCAGCAAGAGGTGCGCCTATCATAAGGATGTAGGCCACACCACCGAAGAATGCCGCCAGCTCAAGGACGAGATCGAAAATCTCATCAAGCTGGGGCATCTCCACCAATGGGTTAGGATGCCCGTGGGAGTCCTGGGCCTGTTAGCAGGCCCCGGACAACCCACGGTCCAGGGAGCACCCAGGGCATACCCGCCTCAGGGAGGGTATGCGCAGGGACCGACAGCGCAGGCCCCTCAGGGGGCCCCTGTCGCGCAAGCTCCCGGCCCTGGAATGCCTTACCCATCCAGGACCGCACCCCCTCGAGTGGATGGGCATGTGGCCACCATCTCGGGCGGACCTCACCTGGGAGGACCGTCCAGGAACGACCAAAAGCGCTATCTGAGCGAACTGGACCATGACCAGGAGGTATGCGCCCTTGTCCAGGCCCCGGCTCAGCACCTAAAGTTGATGAACCTCCCCATCACCTTCACGGAGGATGACGCCCGCAATGTCCATTTCCCGCACCATGACCCGCTGGTCATAGATGCCCAAATCGCCAACAAGTTGGTGTCCCGCGTGTTGGTGGATGACGGGAGCTCCGTCAACCTCTTGTTCAAGCCCGCCTTCATTGCCATTGGCTTGACCGAAGCGGATCTGGCGTCGTGCCCAACCCAGATTTACGACTTCAACAGAGACGCACTACTCCCCATGGGAAAGATCCAATTGCCCGTCACGCTGGGAAGTGAGTTGCATCACTCGTTCAAGTTCTGCACCTTCGTAGTGGTGGACTGCCCCACCGCTTACAACGTCATTTTTGGCTGGCCCGCTCTAGTAGAATTCGGGGCCATCACCTCCATCCGTCATCTTTGCATGAAGTTCCCTTGTGACAACGAAAGGGTGGGGACTGTCCGGGGAGATCAGAAGAGCGCCTGGAAGTGCTACCACGTATCTGCCCGCCCAATATATATGGTCCGGGACGAGCCCTTCGAGGACTTCATCGGCCCGATTCCTCCCCCACCTGCTGAGAGGGTGGCCCAGGAAGAAGATGACTTGGACCCAAGGATAGGGGACGATCGCGTCCTAGAGCCAATGGACGAGATAGAGGAGGTGTGGATCAGCGACACCGATCCGACCCGGGTCATCCAAGTCGGGAAAAATTTGCCGGCGGATGTTCGGGCCGCCATCGTCGCCCAAGTTAAGGAGAATCAGGATATCCTGGCCTGGTCTCACTCGGACATGACAGGGATCGACCGCAACATCATCTGCCACGCGTTGAGTATTGACCCGAACGTGACCCCGGTCCGTCAGAAACGCAGGCCTTTGGGGACGGAGAGGGCCGAGGCCCTTAAGCTGGAAGTTGAGAAGCTATCTTCAATAAACTTCATACGCGAGGCTGTGTACCCCGTGTGGCTGGCCAATCCCGTCCTGGTGCCGAAACCAAACGGGACATGGAGAATGTGCATCGACTTCACGGATCTCAACAAAGCCTGTCCGAAGGATTGTTTCCCGCTGCCCAGGATTGACCAAATGGTGGATGCTACGTCTGGGTACGAGATCCTAAGCTTCATGGACGCTTACTCCGGCTACAATTAGATCTCTATGCATGTGGCAGATCAGGAGCACACCAATTTCCAAACCGACAAGGGAATATACTGCTACATAGTCATGCCCTTCGGACTGAAGAACGGCGGGGCAACCTACCAAAGGCTCGTCAATCGAATGTTCCGGGCCTAGTTAGGGCGAAACATGGAAGTCTACATCGATGACATGCTGGTCAAGTCCAAGACGTCCGGGAAGCATTCGGACGACCTGGCCGAAGCTTTCGCAGTCATTCGGAAGTACGGGATGAAGCTGAATCCCAAGAAGTGCACCTTTGGAGTGGACTCTGGGAAGTTCCTGGGCTTCATAGTGAGTTTCTGGGGAATAGAGGCCAATATGGATAAGATCAAGGCATTGATTGACATGCCCTCCCCCCGGAAGCATAAGGACGTGCAAAGCCTGACCGAGCGGATAGCCGCCTTGAGCCGTTTCATTTCCAAAGCCACGGACAAGTGTATCCCGTTCTTCAACGTCCTTCGGGGAAGCCAGCGGTTTGATTGGTCAGTCGAATGCGAAGAAGCCTTTCGTAAGCTGAAAGAACACATGGCCCAAGCTCCAATCCTGGCGAAACCGGTAGACGGGGAACCTCTGCACCTATATCTGGCAGTGACCGAGCATGCGGTCAGCGCCGCGTTGGTACGAGAGGAGGAAAGGACGCAGTTTCCGGTGTATTATGTGAGTAAGCGATTGCTGGATGCTGAGTCTCGGTATCCATTAATCGAAAAGCTGACCTTTTGCCTGCTAATGGCATCCTGGAAGCTCCGACCTTACTTCCAGGCCCACGCCATAAAGGTCCTAACCAACCACCCTCTGCGGCAAGTGTTACAGAAGCCCGAGTCATCGGGAAGGCTCCTAAAGTGGGCCATGGAGCTAAGTCAGTTCGATATATCCTACGTCCCTAGAGTATCCATCAAGGGACAAGCCCTGGCCGATTTCATTGTCGAATGTTTCGAGATACCTCAGGAAGACAATGGTCCCGAGGTCCATGCAGCGCCCGTCTGGAAGGTCTTCGTGGACGGGGCCTCGAATGAGAAAGGGACCGGGGCTGGGATCATCTTGGTGTCACTGCAGGGACACCAATTACAAAATGCCCTTCGTTTCCAGTTCAAGGCATCGAATAACGAAGCGGAGCACGAAGCTGTCTTAGCCGGGCTGCGTTTGGCCCGGGAGGTAGGGGCAGCGAACTTGGAAATCTATAGCGATTCCCAGCTGGTTGTCAGACAAATCTCGGGGGAATATCAAACTAAAGGAGAGAGAATGGCGGCTTATGTGACCCAGACGAGAGAGATGCTGCGGGCATTCACAAAGCACTCCATCCGTCAGATCCCCAGAGAGCAAAATGTCTTCGTGGACACACTAGCAAAGCTGGCCACCGACGCCGAGGCGGAACTGGCCGGGCTAGTCCCCGTCAACCATCTCCCCATCCCAAGCATCAGGGCCCCTGCGGTCCACACCGTCGATCACTCCACTTCTTGGATGGGACCGCTTATCTGCTACCTAATAGCCGGGGAGGTTCCAGCCGACAGGGCCGCAACTAGGAAGCTCCAATACCAAGTCCACCGATATGTCATGATGGACGGAAAACTCTATCGTCGGGGGTTGCCCATGCCTTACCTCAGGTGTGTGTCCGGGACTGAGCTAAGCGCCATCATGCATGAAGTGCATGAAGGCTTTTGCGGAGATTACACAGCCGGGCCCAGTCTATCCAGGAAGATCTTGTGCCAAGAATACTTCTGGCCGACCATGAAGAAAGATTGTATCGATTATGTCCGCAAATGCGAACAATGCCAGAGGTACGTGAAGGTCCCACGGGCCCCCCCCGACAGAAATAACCTTGATGACTAGCCCCTGGCCCTTCACAGTGTGGGGGATCGATCTGGTGGGATCGCTCCCAACCGGGAAGGTAGGGGTGAAATATGCCATCGTGGCCGCGGACTACTACACCAAGTGGGTTAAGGCGGAGCCCATGAACACAATCACTTCCAAGAAGGCCTTGGATTTCATCATCAACAACATAGTGTGTCGGTATGGCCTCCCCTACAAAATTGTATCTGATAACGGGAAGCAGTTCGACAGCGCCCACTTCACGGATTTTTGCGATAGACACGGTATCGTCAAGAGCTTCTCCGCAGTCGCCAGGCCCCAAGCAAATGGGCAGGCAGAAGCCGTGAAAAAAATCCTAAAAGGGACGCTGAAGAAAAAGCTCCAGGCCTGCAAGGGAAAATGGCCCGAGGAGCTGCCCCGTGTGCTGTGGGCTTACCGGACGACCGAGAGGACATCAACCGGCCACACTCCTTACTCCATGGTCTATGGATGTGAAGCCGTCATCCCCATCGAAACGACCATCCCATCTCACCGACGAGACATGTATGACCTCGCCCAGAACCACGCCTTACTCCAAGAATCACTAGATCTCATCGAGGAGATCCGGGAGGAGTCGCAGGTACAGCTGAAGATGTACCAAGGCAAGATCGCGCGACACTTCAACTCGAAAGTCAAGAGCCGAAAGTTCGGAGCTGGCGACTTAGTCTTGCGAAGAGTCTTCCTTGCTACTCAAGATCCGGGAGTGGGGGTTCTGGGCCCGAATTGGGAGGGGGCCGTATGAGATCCAACATGAAGTATGCCCCGGGACATACCGCTTAAAGCGACTCGATGGCTCGGAAGTCCTGCAAGCCTGGAATGCGGAACATCTCCGTAAATACTATCAGTAGTCAGGAGAGCGTGTTCCAATTTAATATTTTCGTTGTAAACAATGTACGTCTCAGGGCGACCCCTTTCGAATAATAAAAATGGCGTGTACAAAACGTCATAAAGAAATATTGTAAAACAATGATAATCTTTCTCAAGTGACCCCAGACCAGTCTCCGCTCACTTGCGGGGGGGTATCCCGGGTATAAGCAAATACCCGGCGGGGCGCAAGCTCAGGCTAGTCCCGGCTCGGACGAACAATGTCCAGGTGATACAAACCCCAGGGACCAAGCCCATGGCTGGTCCCACCCCGGACGAGCGATGTCCGGGGTTATAAATTAAAGAGGACCAAGCCTAAGGCCAGTCCCTCCCTGGATGAATGATGTCCGGGGGGTATAAATTAAAGGGATCAAGCCCAAGGCTGCTCCCACCCCGGACGAGCGATGTCTGGGGGTATAAATTAAAGGGACCATGCCCAAGGCTGCTCCCACCCCGGACGAGCGATGTTTGGGGGTATAAATTAAAGGGACCATGCCCAAGGCTGCTCCCACCCCGGACGAGCGATGTCTGGGGTATAAATTAAAGGGACCATGCCCAAGGCTGCTCCCACCCCGGACGAGCGATGTCTGGGGGTATAAATTAAAGGGACCATGCCCAAGGCTGCTCCCACCCCGGACGAGCGATGTCCGGGGGTATAAATCAAAGAGGACCGAGCCTAAGGTCGGTCCCACCTCAGACGAGCGATGTCCAGGGGCATAAGTTAAAAGGACCGAGCCTAAGGCTGGTCCCGCCCCGGACGAGCGAGGTCCGGGGGTATACAATTAAAGGGACGAAGCCTAAGGCCGGTCCCGCCCCGGACGAACGAGGTCCGGGGGTATACAATTAAAGGGACGAAGCCTAAGGCCGGTCCCGCCCCGGACGAACGATGTCCGGGGGTATACAACTAAAGAGACCAAGCCCGAGGTTGGTCCATCCCGGACGGACGATGTTCGGGGGTATAAAGCTAAGAGGACCGAGCCTAAGGCCGGTCCCACCCCGGACAAACGATGTCCGGGGGTACAAAATCAAAGAAACCAAGCCCGAGGCTAGTCCACCCCGGACGAACGATGTCCGGGGGTATAAAGCTGAGGACCGAGCCGAGGATCGGTTCCGCCCCGGAAGAACGTTGTCCGGGGGGTATAACTAAAGAGACCAAGCCTAAGGCTGGTCCCATCCCGGACGAGCGATGTCCGGGGGTATATCTAAAGAGACCAAGCCCAAGGCTGGTCCCATCCCGGACGAGCGATGTCCGGGGGTATAAATCAAAGGGACCAAGCCCAAGGCTGATCCCACCTCGGACGAGCGATGTCCGGGGGCATAAGTTAAAAGGACCGAGCCCAAGGTCGGTCCCACTCCAAACGAGCGAGGTCCGGGAGAGAAGCATCCGGTATGCCCTAGGGCAAAGCCGTGGCCTACAACTGATAAAGGGAAAGCAAGGTTCCGAAAATAAACTCAGCCACGTTGGCCCTGGCCGTTGGAGCCGGGATTAGAAACTTGGCAGTTAGATCTGAAAACTTGACAAGCTAATCAGTTGGTCTAGTCCAGGCCATTGGAACCAGGACCAAACCCTCATAATCAACCAGACACGACAACAAAGTGAAATTTCTACTCAGGGAATAACAAAAAAAAACTGTATAAAAACCGGAGAAAGCAACATAGTGTTTTGGACGCGTACGCGTCCGAAAAAGTTAAACAAAATTACAGAGAAAAGAAGTAGAGGAGACAAAGTGAAGATCCGGGCCTAGGATTCATCCCCCAGGAGTTCCGCGTCTTCCTTCTCCTTGGCCTCGAATTCGATCTGCTTCGATTCTGGATCGGGGAAGACCAGGAGGTTCATACTCTTGTCCTTGCACCAAGCCATGTAGATGGCCTCCTCGAAGGTGACCTCCAGCATGCCCTCTGCCTCCTCCTTCTTGCGGCGGGATGCTTCGTGCGCTGCCTTCTCCTCGAGGAGAGAATCGCCCAGTTCGTAGACCCAGGCCTTCAAGGTTTAGATCTCCTCCTTGTCCCTGACCGACTGAGCCGCGTCCGCCTCCAAGAGTGTTGCCCTCTCGTCGGCCTCTTTTCCCTTATGGGACAAAGTGTCTTCCAGTCCGGCCTTGACGCGGTTGAACTCCTCACGATTCGCCTGGGCCTGGGCCATCTCTCGGCCAAGGGCCCCCTTGGCGGTCTCCCTCTGATTCACAACCGCCTCCAGCTCCAGCTTGGCGGTCTCCATCTTCATGGCCAGCTCGGGCACCAGATCGGCACTCCGATGGGACAACAGATCAACCTGGAGCAAATAAAAGTTAGGAAAAATCCTTGTCAACAAGTAAGAAGGGGAAAGAAAAAGATAAGTAAAACTTACCGCAGTGGCCTGGTGGCGAAGCGCCTGGGAGATGAACAACACGTCCGGGTTGGCTATCGTGGCGTACCGCTTGAGCAGGAGGTTGGACATGGTGTTCCCCACCTGGTCCAGCAGGTCAGCCGCCAAGGGGGCCGTGTCCTGCTCGAGCTTAGGGCGGAAGCCCGTTTCGGTGGCTGGTCGATCCACGATCGGCTGAGGGGTGCTGAATGCCGCCGGACGCTCCGCAAATTCCACCTGACGGCAGATCGTTAGGGCTCTGTACGTTTCGTCCCTCCAGCCTCGACCATTTTCCCAAGTCCGGTTGATCAGCCGGGACTGCTCATCCTGCACAATGGACTCCTCCTCCTTGAGAAGAGTCGGACGTGTGGGGAGAACTGGTGGGGCGGGGACCTCCTTCGCGGCGAGTTGACTCTCGCTGTGCGACTCGTTGGCCGAGCCAGCCCGCCTCATCCGGGGCCTCTTCCCGGTGTTGGCCTCCTCAGCGCTGGCTTCCAGGCCCTTTTTTCCAGAGCTTTGGTTGGCCGCTGCACCCGCCTCCAAGTCTATCACCGGGTTTGGGGCGGGGCTGGAGACTGCAGCCAGCTCCACGGCTTGAATGGGAACCGCAGCAAGGGCTCCCCCACTGGGACGAAGTTCTGTCCCGGACACTTCCTTGTTGAGGCTGGGCTCCGGGCCTGTCGCCTCGTTTGCCTTCCTGGCAGCTTTCCTGGGCGCCCTGTCCTTGAGGAGCCGCCTCATTTCCCTGGCGGGAGTAGACATACCGGAGTCTTTTGTAAAAGCACAGAAAAGGGAATTAGTATGGTAGACCAAACAAAAAAGGAAAAAATAAATATCATCAGGACTAATAATGACCCGGGACGAACCCTCATCTATGCCTTGGGCGCGACTCAACTCCTCTAAAGCGAAGGAATGGACTCGATCACCCATGTCGTCCGGGTTCAAGAAATTCCCGTACTGAAGAAACCCGGATAAGAACATAAGGACCTTCGAGCCTACGGGGACGGGAGTCGAAGGTCTCGTCTCCCCGTCAGCCCCGAATGCGGGGCCTTGGAGTACTAGCCTATCCCTAGCTAAGTCCCCGACTTGGGGAGCATAAGTCAAGATTAAAGGGGAGTTACCTCGCCCCGATACGCTAGCCCCGGGAGTCCCCGTGTTCGGTAGCGCGTCCTCGAAGAGCTCCTCCAGCTCCTCCGAAGTGGCCGCCTCCGTCTGGGCCTGGTCCTTCTTGCGCTGGGCCGCGTCAGCTCGCGCCGCTTTCTCCACTTCTGCAATGTGGTCTAAGGCCAATTTTTCCCGGATGACGACGTTCTTCTCGCAGGCGATGCCCTGAAGGTTCAGGATGGCGATGGTTTGGGTGGTCGTGAGCATCCCGACCACTCGGAGGTTGTCCGTGTTGACGTAGTCGCCTACGTCCAGGTCCTCCGCGCTCAACCCGGAGTAGAACTTCCTCCGTTCCATGATGAACTTGGTGAGGGGACTTTGAGCGAAAGGTCCTGCCACTTGGAGGAACATGATGAGAAACGGAGAAACAGAGAATAAAAATGAGAAAAAGGATCGGGGAAGCACTTACCCACTCGCTGGAAATCCAGCAACAGTGTAGGGTTCTTCTCCACGAGGAACCCGGACGTCATAAACCAGTAATGACGGATGTGCGGGGGATGCTTCCAGGAGCTGGTGGGAGCGGGGTAGCTACTTCGCAGCTTCAGTCTGTAGAAGCTATCCAAGGTCTTGTCCCTGACGTTGACCTGCGGCTCCAACTTGTAGAAATATAAGACTTCCGCAGGGGTCGGCTCCACGATCTCCTGCGCGATGCAGAACACTCGCCATCCCGTGAGTAGCCGGTGCACTTGCAGCAGGAGTTGGAATGACGCGATCCCCACATACGTCAGGAATCACACGAAGTAGTCGTGGAGTGGGAGCGTGGCTCCCGCGCTGATGTGGCCGGCGCTCCAGGCCTCGAATCCCTCTACGGACGTGTGTGCCCGCTCCTCGATCCTAGCCATGCGGTTGTGGAAGAGTCCGGGGGTGGATTCTATGCCCAGATGCTTCTCCAGGAGGTACATCATCCAGTAATTCCGGAACAGATTGGGCACCACGTCCATTTCCCACCTGTTACCCTTGGATGTTCGGGACCCAGAGATGACGATCGGGGCCCTATTGACTTCTTTCTCGGAATGGAGAGTGACGCCCGTTGCGATAGTTGATGATCTAGGAACAAAGAAAGAAAGCCAAGCAGTTAGTACCTAAACCCAAGGAAGTCGGTTAAGGTACGGGGGGTCTCCTAAGGACTGCTTGGAGCCCCTGCGGATCAGGTCCGGGATCACCAAGGAACCACGAGATCCCGATCGAGAACGGAAAAAGAGCTACTAAGGCTCCGCCATCTGTCCGGGAAGCATCCGGATACGGAGCAACCCGAACCAGGCGGCCTTCCTAACAACTACTAACCGTAATTAGGGTCTAGCACCCTAAACATGTGAATTAAAAGAACAGCCTAAGTTCATATATTCATCAAGAAGGTCAGAAGGACTTACTGTGAGTTGTTGGCCGTAGAAGATGGTGGTTGTCCGACGGTAAGAGCGGCAGAACTTCGTCCTTGAAATGGTGAAGCCGGTTCAGCAATTCGTCGATAGGACAGACCCAGGACGTGTTCTCAAGTGGATGGGCAGACGCTGGGGCCGTGAGGAATAGACGACGGCGTAGAGTTAGCAAGCAACGGTGGATGTCGCCGGTGATATCAGACATGCAAAGCTTAGGCAAAGCTTAGTAGTTCTTGGAATGGCTCGAGTGTCTGTGGGGTATTTATAAAGGCCCAAATCCTGGCCTCTGATCCTACGGACATGTATCTCCCCATCGAACGGTCCAAAGTCAGGCAGGGGCATTTATGAGCCCTCTCAAGCTGGATCCTTGCCACCTCAGATCTAACGACCCAGGAGGGGAGGATGCCAAAGGTCGCCCCATCCTACGGTCCACATCAACCCAGAAGTATTAATGATGGACCCCCATGCGGATGGGACGCTTCGAGATCTGTGCTGACACACCAGCCTAGGCCTAGCGACCCTTGAGGTGTCTAGGTGACCTTTCAAGGTCGAGACCCATCCATGCAGCAATCACCTGGTCACACGTGTACCCCTGCCACGACGCGGGACTTAGGTAAACGTACCCGGACACTGGTAAATGGTCCGGGCCAATATACAACCAACGTCACTGCTCTATGTCACGGACCCACGAGCTCAAGCAGGAATTGGGAAGACGACCGTGGAGCGTTCGGGAGCAAGGCAAGCCTCCACTTGGAGGCCCTAGGCGAAGGCTTGGGGGGTAAATGTTATCCCCATTTCCTGACGTGGGCCTGGGACGGTGGTCCAGGCCCATGGCCTGGGCATTCAAATGTAGGCTCGGCCTAAGCCCGCTTGATACGGGAATATCCAAGGGGCGCAAACCTAGTGTGATTCTGGGCCCGGACGGTGTCCGGGATGGTGATCCAGGACAGTTGTCCGGGAGACGTACAGAGCTCGGATCCTCGCTGAAGTACACGTAAAACGGTCCCGGATCTTGGTAAACGGTCCGGGCCTGTGGTAAACGAAGAGGGACAAAGGTAAACGAACCCAGATCAGGTCCTCCCTATTTGGCAAGGAAAAGCATCCGTGACCCTGAAGCCGCCCCACGACGTGTGGGGGTTGTCCCCACTTTTCACCTGCGGAAAAGGCCACCTTGGGATTGCACGCCGCTATTTCAGACCTGCACTGACAAGTACTCTGACTGGTTTGATCCCCTGAATCAGCCTCGTAACCCGAAGTGTCCAGAACAAAAGCATCGTTTTGTCGGGCGAAACATAGTTCTTGGGCCGCCCTGCTGGGCCTTAACTAGTCTTGAATTTATGTATGTTTTATCTTTTCTATTGGGCTTCCACCAGAGAAGCCAAGAGCATTCACATCTTTGATGGGCCCGGGTCATACCCGGCCCAGATCTAGTGTTCCCATGGGCTTATAAATACAGGCGATAGAACACTGGAAAAATGATCTCTCTCCGACTGATATACAGTTACTCTGTCAAACAAAAATAGAGAGAAACTCCATTGTAAAAGACTTTCCAAGCTCTAATACAACTGACTCGTGGACTAAGACTTATTAACGCCCCAACCGCATAAAAATCCTGTATTAATCTTCTACATTCTATATCTTTATTCTTAGCTAATATTCATTAGTGTGGTTTCCAAAAATCTCAGTAAACAAAGATGAAAGAAGATATTTGAAAAAGAAAAATCCATAAACTTTGTTGCACAAATGGGAAATCAACATACAAAATAAATACTATCTAGTTACATATTGTTTCATCATCACCTTAATAATCTTAAAAAGATTAGAAACTCATAACTAGAATAGCAAATACAAACTAAAAATTACAAACATAAATAGGAAAATTTGGAGGATGAACCCCCAAATTTTTCCTCTAAAAACTCATAGAAAAAATGACCAAAAAGATGAAGAGAATAGAGATGTCTTGAAAGTGTAGAACTTGTGTAGTGTAACCTCCCTCAAAATAATCACTCCAAATAGTCTTGAAAATTCCCTATTTATAGCCAAAATGATAATATTAAAATAATCAATTTGAATTAATTAAATTGATTAAATTAAATAAATTAATAATAATATGACAAATATGGGTAAATTATAAGGTGTAATGAAGATTTTTGGGTAAAATGTGTAGAAAAGTTTGAGTAAAAAATAGTATTTTTGGACAAAGGGGACAAGGGAACAATGTGTTTTTATTGGGCTCAAAAGGGGAAAAGAAGACAGGTGGGCTTGCAAGTGGCTGGCAGGTGGCTGTTGCTTCGTGGGGGCCTTGTGCCAGGCGTGGGCTGGATCCGTGGGCTGCTGGGTTTGCTGAAGGGAGCTGCTGGCCGGAGGTGCTCGGTTGGGGATTGAAGCAGGCGTGGGTGGAGAAACCTGGCAGGAGGAAACTGCTGGGACATCTGCGTGGGCCTGGGAGCTGAGGAAGGCTTTGGCAACTGCTGGGAACGGGTTTGGGCTAGATTCGGCATGGTCCTGGGCTTCGGATGGCAGGCCCAACGGCTGGTGGAAGCTTGGTTTTCAGTTTATGGCATTTTAAAAATGTCATTTTTCATTTCTTTCTTTAGCTTTTTATCTTTTTTTTCCAAACACAAACATACCACAAATTCCCTAACGAAATAAACATAAAATAAATCATAATAAAATATTTTCACTGTAAAATAAATTAAGTTAATTCTTTGAAAATATCAATTATACCTTAATTTATATTTAATATTTAAGCTCAATAATACAAAAAAATTTACCTCAGATTAAACAACAATAATTTAAATAATTAACTACAACATTTTACAACAAAATAACTATAAAAACACACAAAAATATATAAAATCAAAATAAACCCAATAAATTCAAAATTACTTTAAAACTTAATAAATCAATTAAAAACTCAAGAATTAAGCAACAATTAGCACATAAAAAGTGGTAAAATAACTCTATTTTGTAGAGTTATCAATTACTATTAGCAAAATTTTGTTATTATAGCCCCAAATATCTCTAATTTTAATAGTATAATTTTGATGTAGAAGTTAGTATATAATTTTGTATCCATTGGATCTATACTATTTAATATGGTTTAAGAAATTATATTTATTTAATATAAGTTTTTGGTATAATAAAAGGAAAATTTGAGGATTTATGCATCATATATGCGTATATTAGAAAATTGTTGGAAACATGAAATTACACCACTATGAAAATAAAACTCTATACAGTAAATACAATCAATTGAATTTAAAAGAAAAGGAAAAAAATAATGGAAAAGTCTAAAAAAAAATCTAAATGTGCTAGACTCGCAAACACCAAAAGCTTGCATGTGACGAGAATCACTGTCTAAGTTTTTTATTTCAAGCCTTCCCAAGTTATTTGAAGCTTCTAAAAGTGGAATGAGGTTGAGATTTGGATTGAACAAGCCTTAAAACTCATACAAGTCAAGCAATTCTTGATAAGTTTCCTGGAGAAAATAAACGTTTTTGGAGATCTAAAGAGAGAGAGAGTTGAAAAGTGTGATCAATATTTCACAACTAAAAATGATCATTTTTATAGTGTAGGCATCATCAATAGGATCAAAGCTTTTAAACACATTAATTTAGATTTAAAATATGGCATTCACGTACAAGAAGTGGCCACATGTCGCCATATAAGAAGTGGCCACATGACACGTTGCCACTTGGCCTGGTCCACGTCGCCATTTTTATGCCAAATCAACTCCAAATACTTCCAAAATTTTTGGGATACTTAGATTCATCTCTAAGAAACTCATCAAGAATTGTTTGAACTGTATGAGTTTCAAGCCCCTTTGTATCACAATCCTCATTCTACTATTGTAAAAGCGTCAAGCATTCCCTAGGGCTAGGAATAGAGAATTTGGAAAGTAATTCTTCTCATGTACAAGTTTTGGTTTTGATTTAAAGATTTACTCATTCTAGCTCAATTTGTTTCGTTGTATACTTTATGTTTTGAGATTATAATTTTTATGTGTTACATATCAATTGTACTTTCCATATAGAATAGTAATCTCCATTGTGATTGTACTAATATTCCAACACCTTCTCCTCAAAAAGACATTCCACCACAAAGGGTGGCTAGCTAGCCAAAATGGGGTCTCGAGATGAATCCAGGACGGATTTGAGAAGCGTCAGCAGTGCAAGTCACCATGAGCCTAATCGTGTGTCACAAATAGAGACCACTGGAATAATGGTCTATGTTTGCAATCTACCTCATGATAATCAAAGGTGAGTAAGTTTTTCCTCAGGAAGCTATATGGTGTAAAGTCAGTCGATAAGTATCTAAAGGGAAACCCTAGGCCCAAATAATTAGCCCGACCTACATGTCTGTCTAAATCGAGCTAGAAGGAACAATGACCATCCAGGGGACAAGTTAATCAAAATGAGTGTTCTTTAGGTCACCATATTGACTTGCATGGTCTACTGAATGCCCAGTAAGATAAAGTTCGAGATAGAATGTCTTAGTTGAGTAATCAGAACAAAGAAGTCCAGAACAAAGGTGTAACGTCCCAAAGTTTTTATTAAGGCTTAATGCCTTGATTAATGTGTCGGGAGGGCACATGGAGTAATTATGTGGTAATTAATTGAATAATTATGTGATTATGTGGATTATATGAGTCATATTATGATATGACTGTTGATGGATGTTTATGCGTATTAAATATGCTTAAAGGTCCACTTTTGTTAAAAATGGGCATTTTTTGTAATTTTGACCCATTGAGGTATAATTGTAATTATATGTGTTATATGTTTGAGACCACAATATTATGTGGATGTATTCGAGATATTCAACAAGAGTAGGTCCTTTTGAGCAAGTTAGCGAAAAAGTCACAACGGGGATAAATACCCGGCTCAGGGTGAGACTAGGGGTATTTTGGTGATTTGGTGAATTACTGGGAATTATTGGGCAATAATATATATTTGGGAATGATATTGGTATTTTTTGATTAGTGCAATTAATTTGGTGTTATAAGTAAAATTTGAGGTTTAGCTGGAAAACGGTGTCAAATGACCTTTCTGCCCTTGGGGGCTTTAAGGAGAGACTTAATAGGCAGGGGCACTATGGTCTTTTGCCAAGAGTATAGCTTAAGACTTGGCTAAGTCTGAAGAAAACTTTACTGTAACGCCCTAAACTCCAAGGACCGTTACGGTGTGCATTTTGAACAGTGTTAAACTCGCTAATCGAGTCATTTGGTCATAATCGTGTAACTAAGTATGGTTAGTGGTTTAGGGTTAAAATTTTTGGTTATGATATAACGTTTCACTAAAACGTTTACTGTATACATTGGGATCCCAAATATAAAATTTAAAGGTTAATTACAAGAAAATATTTACAACCAGCCGATCTAAGCGACAAAATAAGGTTTAACCCTAGTTCCTTTTTCAACCCTCAGCCGTGGCGGTCGAGCAACCGCATATGTACACATCGTCACCTAAGCTCTCCAACTCAAGGATGGTTCAACTTTCTTTTGCCTTTACCTGTACCACAGCACCCGTGAGCCGAAGCCCAACAAGAAAACTCTATATGCTCATGAAAAGTAATAACATGTTACAAAATCGTATCAGGCATGCCTACCAATAATAGCCCTATTCGAGCATGTAAATAAGTTTAGATAATGACAGGGGATTCATGATGAGGAATCCTAACCTCCTGAATGGATGACTATCAAGTCAATCCTAATCAGATGAGTGATTTACCACTTTGAGGTTCCGTTAACCATAATGAGTGAATGACGAGCAAGTCACTACGGGGCTCAGCACCCACAGCCATGTGACGACGCAGTCACCTGGGCCTTCTGGCCCTGGCTCTAATCAGATGAGTAAGTCACTAACTTAAACCAGATGAATAACTGATGAGTAAGTCACTACGGGCTCAACACCCATAGCCATGTGACGAAGCAGTCACCTGGGCCTTTTGGCTCTAAGTGACTAGCCATATGCTAGACAAGTGCTTTTAGTTTTCATCAAACTTGAGGTCGGTCCAACATTAATGCTCACGATGAGTCATTCAATGCAGATGTCGATTAGATCTAATCTTTGTCGGCTTGCATTAAACACGCTAAGACTGTTCTTGACTTATTAGTTAATACCATGTGACCAGTGCTCAGTACCACTGCCGAACTTGACTAGTGAGTCACAGCTTCAAAATTAATACCGACGCCATTACCAATTTCTAACTAGTGAGTCAGTGCCACGCACAAGTAAGCAATGCAACCAGGCATATATCATATGTCAAATATCCAAATGTAGGGCATTCAGCATGCTTACTCAACAATTGCTAGCATAATTAGGATCATGCACAAACACAGAGACTCAAGCTCTGATCAATCTCATATTCAACATTCATGGCATGCCCTGATCACATGTTTCTCGTACATCACATGCATCACATGCATCACATACTAGGTGCAATTTTCTTACCTCTGGTTCGAGCAAGAAATAATAATTGAACGACCCTTGAGAACGATCGATCCTTTGATCCCTTAGCAATCACCTAGTCATAACCAATTATAACTTCCATTAATGAAAATCAACAATAAAAGGGTCTTGACCTAAACCTCACTCCCAGGACCCCGAATTATACCCAAACGGTGAGTAGATTCAATCTCGAGCCTTAGGAATTGCAACCCCAAGCCAAAAACCCTCAAAAGTGCCCAAAATATGCATAAGGAAAAATAGGGTAGTGCTACACCGCTGCCCCCCCTAGCGCCCCAGCGCTACAACCAGGGGAAATTTTCCCTGGCTAGCGCTATAGCGCCACCCTTTGGGTGTTGTAGCGCTAGGACCAGGCATAATTGCTCTGGTTCTTCCGTCCTTCAACTCCTCCTTTCCCAATCTGAAAAACAAGCTTCCAAACTCCATTTTAACCCCCAATTGAACCCAAAAACCATCTACACATGACCTAGGCATCATAACCCAAGTAACCTTTGCCAAAACCTCCCATTGAAACTCAACTTTCAAACCAAAAACTCAACTGAAACTCAATGAGAAAACAAAGCAAGAAACCAGAGATTCTATGGTTAAAAAACTTACCTCAATCTCAGCTTAGGACCCTCTTCAATGGTGGAACACAACCCTAGATTATCAAAGCTTGGTTCCTCAAAAGAAGCTTCAAAATTCAAGAAGAAAAGAAGAAGAAAATAGTGATCGATTGGAGGAGAAGATGATGCTCTGCTTTGGAAGGTTTCTACAGCTTTCCTTGGTTATATTTATCCTTAGGGTGAAAAGACCATAATGCCCCTAAGCCTAATTAAAACCCTTAATAGCCACCAAGGGCAAAATCGTCATTTTCCGCCTATCTCATTAATCATAATTAACATCCTCCAATTCCCGTTATTATCAACATTCTCAAATGCTAATAAATCATATCCCATCACCCTTTAACTCCCGACAATGTTCTAATCCTCAAAATTACCCTGAGACTCACCCCGAGCCCCGAAATTAACCCTGTTATGACCAGACCGAAAACTTGCATTCCATGATCGTCTCATGCCGAATGGCTCGAAAAAATCCACATATGATGTGGTTTTATTCATAATTCACCAACATGCATGAAAATACATAATTACGCCCTCAACGGGCCAAATTACCAAAATGTCCTTATAATAAAAAAAATGGATCCATATGCATGCATTTATCATCATATTGTAATATAATTCACATAAACATGCATATAATCATTTAATAGCATAATAAATCACTTATGGCCCTCCCGGCCTCCTAATCAAGGTCCTAAACCTTATTAGGGAAATTTGGGGCATTATATTCACTCTCTCTCCCTTTGCCTTCCTTGGGTTTTTGAAAAGGAGTTCTAGAATTTCAATCTATGAATGATCTAAGCTAGGATTGAGTTTGTTGTTGAGGATTAAAGGCTGCCAAGGGGTTCATCAAGCTAAGAGATTCGAGTTTTGCAGAGGAATTCAGAGGTAAGATTCTAACTTAAAGTTTTTTTTAGTTAGTTTGGTGAATTCTTGAGTTTTTGAGTTTGGGGATGTTTTAGAGAGTTTTGGTTGTTGTTTGATGAGTATTTGAGTTGCTAGTGTCGTTTGGTGGTCGAAAATTGATTGGAATGTTGTTTTGGTAAGATTTTGGGTCGGTTTGCGATTTCTAAAATCGCAAAATTCTGGGTTCGCAGGATCGCTTCGTGGCCCGCATGAACTCAGCGAGGTAGGAGATGCCTCAAACCGACTTAGCGCCGCGGCGCGTGTGTAGGGATTTTGGACGTGGGGCTCTTTGCCTAGTTGAGCGTTGTGACCCTTTGATGGGGCGTTGTGACTCAAAATGCAAGTTTTTCCTAGGGAACTTCTCGGTCCATTGTGGGGTCGCGACGCTGCCGAGGGGCGTCGCAGCGCTAAAGCAATTGTTAGGGTATCTTGGTTTTGGGCTTTGGGAATCCAAAGCAGAGGGCTCAGGAACGATTCCACTACCTAGTTTAGTGTAATTCAAGGTCCCGAGGGCTATGGCTCGATCTTAAAGCTCTTAATTGATTTAGTTCTTGATGGATATTCCTTAATATGTCGTGACTAGAGGTACCGCAAGGCTCGGGAGGAAAAGATTGTGCTTGTTGTCACTTAACCTTATCGCTCAGGACTTGAAGTGAGAAAACTGGCACATGCACCGAGTGTAGAGCTTGAACCCTTGATTATCAAACACGCGTATGACATGTTGTGAATCTGTTTAAAGTAAATGGTTGCTGTATATCAACATTTGTTGTTAGAAACGTTTGTAATGATTGGTTGCTGCTTGTAATTGATCGACCGAGAGGCTGTCAATGGCCTTGAGGTCCTCACCGCCACTACATGGGTAATGTAGGGGCGTAGTAGCGGGGTTAGGCCGCTGTGCCGGGGCCAATCCGAGTAGTGGGACCATTACAGGGGTGCGGTGTGCATCTATTCGGCATGGATCGTTATACTTGTTGAATTATCCACATAAATATGGTTATGATTTATAAAGCATATATTTGATATAAATGCTTATCTGAATATCTGTCTTACTTGATTGAGTTTTCTTGCTGGGCCTTGGCTTACGGGTGCTACATGGTGTAGGTAAGGGCAAATAAAAGCTAGACCAACCATGAGTTGGAGAGCTTCAGGGGCGTTGTGTACATGTGCGGCCTGCTCAGTCACCAAGATCGAGATATTTTTTGTGGATCTAGATCTGTCGATCATTTTGCCGCTTAGGACGACTAGTTTGTATTTGTTTGTCTTGTATGAGTTTATAAACCTTTTTTTTTATCCCATGTACCTACAAAACTCTCTTAATGAAAAGTACTACTCTTTTGGCCAAAATTTTAGTACCTAACATATTTATTAATCTTAATCACACTTTTAAGTCCAAATGACTCACTTAACGAATTAAGTACTATTTTAAACACACAGTGTAACAACCCTGTATTAGTAGGACGTTACAAAAGAAACCCTTATAATAATTGAGGTGCAACTCGAAATGAGGGTCTCCAACTGAATGCTCGATAAGATGAAGTTCCAATAATTGCTAACTAACTCTAACTCTAATATGTCGAGCAACTAGACCCTATACAAGCTTGAATGGCTGCCATAAATGCCAGATGAATAGGTTTTTTTTTTTTTCCAACACAAGGGTGTGCCTCTAATACCGAGGAAGAGTTCGAGCCCTTTGTGCCCCATCTTGTCGACACACCACTCGCAGTGTGGTTAATGCCCCACATTCTGACTTGCAATGGATCAACCGACCCGAGCGATTATTTGAGTACGTTTAATATTCAGATGAGACTCCACCAACTAAATGTAGATGTTCAATGTACTTGTTTCCTAGCAACCCTTACTAGACTTGAAAAATAGTGGTTTGAGAAATATAAGAAGCATTTGATTACCCAACTCTCTTCCAACTTTAAGAATCAATTTATGGCTGCTTAGGATGTTACAGTCGCGATAAATACCATTGCTAATGTTAAACAACAATCCACAGATACTCTGAAAAATATATTCAGGGGTATACTGATGAAGTAGCTCAAGCTAGGTAGGTAGATGAGAGTGCCAAGTTAATGGCATTGCGAGCAAGAATAGTGCTCAAAGTCTTTTGTGGGTAGACCTATAGTAAAAAGGAGTCCACAACATGAAAGAATTCATGAAATTAGCCGTTAAATGCCCAAACTGGATTGGTTGGAAATAACCAAGCGAGCACCTGCAATCCTCATTCGGCGAATACCTTGGGAGCTTGGAACGACAACAAGCATAAAGAGAACAATACTAATGACCAGGGGATTGGCAATGCAAGGAAGAACAAGAACGATGACACATATGTTCCCCTCAATATTTTTTTTAATTTTGGTTTTTGGTTAAAATCTTTTTATTTAGTTTAAAATTTAATAATTCTTTTTTGAGAAATTTAAAATTCAATAATTATGTTCAATAGATTAACTAATAGAAATTAAGAGTATTTTGGTCTTATTTAACTTTTTTTGATCAAATTTAAACTCATGAGGCCATTTTTAACTAAATTATAAAACATAAGAGTCCATACATAATTTTCTTAAACAAAAGGTCCATCTTAAAATTTAAATTAAACACAGACCTTTTTTGTATTGACAAAATATTTTAATATTAACTATTAAATATTTATCATGTATAATTATAATAATATAATTTTGATGTAAAAATTAGTATATAATTTTGATCTATTGGACCTATCCTATTTAATATGGTTAGAGCACTCCCAATCACTCATGTAAAGTAGCCAATATATAAAAAAATTAGCTAATATGTAAAAAATTTAGTAAAAGACTTAAAATCATTCTCCATCAGATGCTCTAAATATTTAGGTATAATTAATTTGTATAAATACCAATATTTTTAAAGTTAGATATAGCTAAGTTTCAATCTTGAATGTATATATTATTTTAATATTTTTTTATCCTTTTTTTCATTTCTTTTTTATTAGCTATTTGTTTATTATTTTTTTTTTTCATTTTTAATTTTTTTTTCTATGGCTTTAACTAATAAATAATTGTTATAAATATAATATTTAAAAAATATAGAGTAACTGATAAAAATAGAATAGATGTACTGTTATATATTAAAGCTTACGTTTTCGGTATAATAAAATCTTAAGTCATTGTCACAAATGAGATTTTATTGTACGCGTGGCTTTAGAAGTCATTGTTACAGAAACTGAACTTGCCAGTCATCTGGTTTTGTACGTGAGCAATGACCATTTAAGATGGACATTTAAAGGAGAAGAATAATAGGACTAAAGAAGACAAGTCAATACCAAACACTCCTTCATTCTTTAATTTACCCGTTATTCCACTCCAGTTGCTGATTTTGAGAAGCTATGGTAAGGGCCCAACTTTCTTTCATTTTAATTTTATCTGTGTTTCAATCTGTTTTTTTGGTTATAAATTTAAACAATCGTGAAATAGGCAAGCAGTAATGAGCAAGACCAACCAAAGTTGAAGCTCTACTCCTTCTGGATTAGCTCTTGTTCGTACCGGGTCAGGATCGCTCTCAATTTGAAAGGTGACCATCACTATCAATTATAATATTACTCCTACGTTGTTGATTCATTCATTTGAAATTATCCCAAAAGATTTGGAATTGTAGGGATGAATTACGAGTACAAAGCAGTGAACTTAGAGAAAGGAGAGCATCGCAGTCCAGGTTTCTTAATTATGTTTTATTGATTAATCTGATTCGTTTTGTATGATAATTTATTAAAGTGGTGGTGATTTGGGATTTGGGTGTGGTTCAATTAGAATTTTTGCAGCTCAACCCGATTGGATTTGTACCTGTGCTGGTGGATGAAGACATAGTTTTATCTGACTCATTAGCTATCTTATTGGTGAGAGGTTGACTTACTCTTCTAGTCTAGACTCTAGAGTTGTAGTGTTTTTCATGAAATAGCAAAACTAACTTTTGTTAATCCGAAATTTGTTCAGTATTTGGATGAGAAGTACCCTCACCGTCCACTATTGCCTTCTGATCTTAAGAAAAAAGCCATTAATTTGCAGGTAAGTTTTCTCTCTGTTCTTTTTGTTGGATATTTTTTTGAATGAAAAAATCAATTGGTTTTTGTCCCACATCTTTTGTGAATAAAAGTGTGTCTCATAGAATAGCCTATATATAGAGATTAGAGGCATTAGTTTTATTTACACCAAAAACATATTCTTATATATATTTTATCTTCCTTTGAAGATTAAAGATATATATAATTTCTCAATATTGTTTTTCTCTTTTACTCTTTATAGTTCTTAGATCTGTTCTAGTGTGATAGAGTTCGGGCATATTTGGTTCGGCGAAGTAATTGAGTTACTTGTCGTTCACCGTTGTATCCTGGGAGATAGACGTCGAAACCTCGTAGAGGTGGCGAATTTGTTTTAAGGAAACTGTGTGTTACACAGGCCTCGGCTTTTAATTTTGTTCTTTATAATTATTGTGTAAATTAATTATAATTGCTATTTATATTATAGTTATTTATATATTGTTATTTATAATTATAATATTATATTGTTATATATATTATAAGTTATTTATAATTATAATATTATATTGTTATATATATATTATAAGTTATTTATAATTATAATATTGTTATTTATATTATAGTTATTTATATATTGTTATTTATAATTATAATATTAAATTGTTATATATATTATAAGTTATTTATAATTATAATATTATATTGTTATATATATATTATAAGTTATTTATAATTATAATATTGTTATTGTACGCCCTGGATTTCTCACGGGCTGTTTAGCAGGACGATCCTCGGACTAAACATGATTTAGCCCGAGGCTCCCACAGGCCAGAGGCTTTATCTTCAGGACGGGCCCTTTCTAGCTCGAGGGGAGGGAGTTTGCTGCTCCTTCTTGTTGTTCCAGGAGCTGGGAACAACATCCGACGACCACTGAAGGATCAGCTCGGGTTATGGATTGCTCCGGTAGCGAGCTTCTCAGGAAGCTCTGACCCTATGGGAGGTCAACACGCAAGATAAACGTGCATAATCCTGCCATCACGTGTCCGATATCCCCCTGACTTCTCGGACACGCCGCAGGAACGTGCGTATTCAGACACCCACGGATGGGTTGGGCCGTGCGGCCCATTATCTCCTTCCATACTGATTAGACCACACTTGTGTGTCAGGTTTAGGAAGTAATCATGAATATCACAGACTTGATATGACAAATGGTAAGGTCACGGGATGACCTCCCTACCAATTTCCAGGTGCCTTCTCCTATAAATATGGAGACCCTGGGAATTGATAGAGGTTGGAAAAAATAGTCTTGTAAGAACTATATATTTTGTAAACCAATTACCCAGAAAAGATCAATAATATTGACTAGTGGAGTAGAAGGATTTTAACCTTCGAACCACTTAAAAAACGTGTTTAGGGTCACCTAGTTCTTCTCACAAAGATTTCATATCTGCGGCGGTTCTACTTTTAAGTACTAATCTCTTTCTCTTCTTCTCTTAATTACCTGTTGCCGAAGAACCGCGCCAACAGTTTGGTGCTTTCATTGAGAGCAAGTCCAATTAGTACTACCACAAACATACAACTATGGTGACCACTCGATCCAAACATGGCAACGAGACAGAACAGCATGATGGGCAGGAGGCCCGCCATGTTGCCCTCCCCGAGGAGCAAGTTCCTGAAGTCCAGCAAAGGCCAGGAAAGCAGCCGGCCGGCCAAGACGACACTGGTAGTTCGACGCCCCGGCCGCCTAATCCGAATCCAGGTTATTATACTGCGGTGGAGATGGAGAATGCTCAACTGAGGAGCCAGCTAGCAGCAGCTGGTCAGCAAATCCAGGATATTCTGAGTCGACTACCCCCTCTCACAACCAACGGTAACGTTGGAGAGAGGCAAGGCGAGGCTCCTAAGTCTCGCCGGAGTAATCGATCCAGGTATAGCCGTTCGGGTAGACTCCCTGCAGCCAACTCCACCCCTTCATCACGCCATCAAGAGGCGAACTTCAGGGAAATGCCTCAGACCGAACCGCAGCGATACAGCCGTTCGGTTAGGACATCAACCCCTAGCTCTCAGCCTTCCTCGAGGACACCCGGAAGAGATAGGGGAAATTCCCAAAGGAGGGCCGAGGAGATCCGGAGACGTCAGCCCGTCCCCGAAGAGCGTCTAGTTCCTCGCCCAGATCGCCCAGCGCGAAACCATCAAGTTGGCAGGGCCGAGAGGCCCCCACCAAATTTAGTCCGTCCAGACGGCACTAGGATCGCCTCTCCGGTCAGGCATCCTCCTTCTCCCATCAGATACCCGTCTCCTCAAACCATCCGAGACATCCCAGCCTACATAAATAGTAGGAGAGACCCGCCATCGGCCGGGCCTTCCCGGCGCAGCAGGGTGCCGGGAGAAGGATCAGGTCGGAGCCGCCAAAGACGCACATCGAGCCTGTCCAGCAGGAGTCACAGGACCGGTAGTGCACGGAGTGATCTTTCAGGAGGAGACCTGCGACAGCGACTAAGTTCAGCACAAAGTCACCATAATACCCATGGAGGCGACCTTCGAGATCGCCTCAACTCTCACAGAGAGGATCGAGTTAGGGATGGTAGCCAGGCCCGCTCAGTTGGGGTCCGATCCGAAGTACGTAATGGCGGGAATGCCCCAAATGACCTATCTCCAGATAGGAGGGGCAATAACCCGCCTAATATGTACAACGGGTCCGGAGCTGTTGAACAGCCCCGGAATAACCCAGGATCTCAGGACAAAACCTTAGAGCGCTTAGCTCAAATGGAGGAGCTGATGAAGAAGCTCCTGTCAGAGAAAGAAAAAGACGAATATGATTCAGGGGATGAGATGGAGCTCTTCGCCCCCAACATAGCAGCAACGGCATACCCTTCTGGCTTTCGTATGCCTCACTTGTCAAAGTTCAACGGGGATGGAGACCCATCTGACCACTTAGGGATGTTCAACACCCTAATGATGGCTCATAACATCGGGCCAGAGCTTCGTTGCTTGATCTTTCCTTCCACCCTAACTGGACCTGCCAGGCAGTGGTTCAAACAAAGTAAAAGGCAGTCAATCAGCTCCTGGAAGACCTTTTCGGCTGACTTCAAGAGGGCATTCCGCGCCTCTGAGGCCGCCAGGGTCCAGGCCGACTCCCTAGCTAACGTGAGACAGCAACCTGGAGAAACGCTAAAAGCCTACTTGAGCAGATTTGCAAATGTCGCTGCTCGAGCCAGAGATGCCGACGACAGCTCCAAACTCATGGCTATGAGGACCGGGATCCTAGTAGGCGGAGATCTGTGGAAGGATATTCAAAGGAGGGGGGTCAGCTCAGTTAGTGAATTCCTTAACAGAGCCCAAGAATGGATAAACTTGGAGGAAGCTGAAGCTTCAGCCGCGGGGACCAGCCAGGTCCTCGAGAAGCCCGCTGGGGCGGGAACAGAGATCGTAGTAGCGACAAGTGCCTGCCTTTCTACAACCTGCTCCGCGGAAACAAGAAGTTCGAATGGACAGAAGAGTGCGAGGGCGCATTCCTCGACCTAAAAACGCACCTGGCTGAGCCACCTGTGCTATCAAAGCCCAGGGTAGGAGAACCTCTTTTCCTCTACATGGCCGTGACTGAGGACGCAGCTAGTGCCGTTCTGGTGCGAGAAGAGGACCGGGCTCAGAAACCGGTTTATTACATCAGCAAGAGACTCCTCGGAGCTGAGTCAAGGTACCCGTTGATGGAAAAGCTGGCGTTCTGCCTAATCACGGCCTCGCGAAAACTCAGGCCATACTTCCAGTCCCACTCTGTACACGTCATGACCGATCAGCCTCTAAGGCAGGTTTTGCAAAAGCCTGAAGCCTCGGGACGCTTGCTAAAGTGGGCGGTCGAACTCAGTCAGTTCGAGATTTTCTATACTCCCCGAACTACCATAAAAAGTCAAGCCTTGGCCGACTTCGTGGCAGAATGCGCGGGATTCCGTGAGATCCCATCAGAAGATTCACAGCAGCTCACATCCTCAGGCTCATCGTGGAGGATCTTCGTTGATGGCTCATCTAACGAGAACGGCTCCGGGGCCGGAATTATTCTGATATCCCCAGAAGGACATAGATTCCATTCGGCGCTGAGATTCGGGTTCAAGGCGTCCAACAACGAGGCAGAGTACGAGGCCTTGTTAGCCGGACTTAGGATAGCTAGCGAGCTAAAGGCAAGCTCTGTCCAGTGCTTCAGCGACTCCCAGCTCGTGGTGAATCAGGTCTTAGGCAAGTATCAGGCGCGGGGTCCCAAGATGGCCTCTTATTTGGCTAAGGTAAAATCCGAATTATCTACGTTTGGGCAAGGGTCGATCGAGCAGATACCTCGGGAGCAGAACGCCAATGCAGATGCTCTCGCCAAGCTCGCCACCTCGGGG
Organism: Humulus lupulus; assembly: GCF_963169125.1. NCBI lineage: Eukaryota > Viridiplantae > Streptophyta > Magnoliopsida > Rosales > Cannabaceae > Humulus > Humulus lupulus. The sequence continues at coordinate 187,883,323 of NC_084793.1, read as the reverse complement.
GAGGCAGAAACCCTGGGGTTGGTGCCAATTGAGTTCTTGGACAAACCAAGCATAGACGGAGATCGAGAGAATATTGAGATGATTGACATCAGGCCGACCTGGATGACTCCCATTGTTGAGTACCTCGTCGAGGGCAAGTTACCCGAAGGGCGCAACGACGTACGGCGAGTCCTTTATCAAGCTCCGAGATATACGCTAGTCGAGGGGGTGTTGTACCGACGTGGGCATTCATTACCTCTCCTCCGGTGTGTTCTTCCAAGTGAGGCGAAGGCCATCCTGCAGGAAGTTCATGACGGATTCTGCGGAGATCACACTGGGGGGCAAAGCCTGGCCTTGAAGATCCTTCGGCAGGGTTTTTACTGGCCGACTCTGTCCAAAGACTCGATCTCATACGTAAAAAAGTGCGACAAATGTCAGCGGTTCGCCGCGGTTGCACGAGCACCCCCGGCCGAGCTAAAAATGATATCGTCTCCCTGGCCCTTCGCCATTTGGGGCATAGATCTAATAGGCGCCCTGCCCACCGGAAAGGGCGGGGTCCGTTACGCCGTGGTAGCCATTGACTACTTCACAAAGTGGGCCGAAGCAGAGCCGTTGGCGACAATAACATCGAAAAAGGTGCTAGACTTCGTGGTTAAAAGCATCGTTTGTCGATTCGGCCTACCCAAAAGGATCGTTTCCGACAATGGCACTCAATTTGACAGCGACCTGTTCACCGAATTTTGCGAAAAGAACGGAATTGTGAAAAGTTTCTCATCCGTGGCCTATCCCCAGGCGAACGGCCAGGTCGAAGCTGTCAATAAAACTCTGAAAGCAAGCCTCAAGAAGAGGCTAGATGAGGCAAAGGGGATCTGGCCAGAACAGCTCCCCCAAGTTCTGTGGGCCTATAGGACCTCACATCGGACTCCCACGGGTCACACTCCTTTCTCCCTAACCTTTGGAAGTGAAGCGGTCCTCCCCGTGGAGGTAAAGGTCCTGTCGCACAGGGTCCGGTCCTACGAACAGGACAAGAACCACGAGCTCCTATGCCACTCCTTAGACTTGATGGATGAGAGGCGAGAGGATTCACAACTCCAGCTCGCCCATTATCAACAGAAAATCACTCGCTACTTCAACGCTAAGGTCAAAAGACGTGCCTTTAGCGTCGGCGATTTGGTCTTGAGGAGAGTTTTCCTGGCCGGGAAAGATCCCAAAGATGGGGTTCTGGGACCAAGCTGGGAAGGACCATACCAGGTCATCGAAGTCATCAAAGAAGGGACGTATAAATTAGCTCGACTTGGTGGAGGGGCGGTCCCGCGGACTTGGAATGCAATCCACCTAAAGAAATATTATCAATAAACATGTGTAAGACCTAGAAGGTCACCTCCCATGTATAAATAAAAATCAAATGTTTGCAAGGGTAATTTGCAAGGGTAATTTTAAAGTAACAACGAAAGACCCTTCCCAGTTACTTGAGGGGCATATGGTACCCGGATATATCCAGGTCTCCTTAACGACTTAGGTGTTAATTTTTATCTACGGATAGAAGTTAGCTAAAATTTGTTGACCGAGGTTCTTCTTTAAAGAGCCCGGGATACGGATAAAAGTTGACGCGATCTGAGTTTTTTCAAAATAAGCTCCTGGTCTTAACCAGGTCATAAAACTTAGAAGTTAGCTAAAATTTGTTGACCGAGGTTCTTCTTTAAAGAGCCCGGGATACGGATAAAAGTTGACGCGATCTGAGTTTTTTCAAAATAAGCTCCTGGTCTTAACCAGGTCATAAAACTTAGAAGTTAGCTAAAATTTGTTGACCGAGGTTCTTCTTTAAAGAGCCCGGGATACGGATAAAAGTTGACGCGATCTGAGTTTTTTCAAAATAAGCTCCTGGTCTTAACCAGGTCATAAAACTTAGGAGTTAGCTAAAATTTGTTGACCGAGGTTCTTCTTTAAAGAGCCCGGGATACGGATAAAGTTAACTCGAACTACGTTCATAAAAATAAAGAGATAAATTATGACCAAATGCATGAAAATATATATGTAAAACTGGTTGAGCAAATTGTCTCGAGGCGGAAACGCCTCACATAAAAAAGAGAATTACAATAAAAAAAAAGGGAGTTCAAAATACGAAAACAAGAAGCATCCTAAGCCCCATCAGCTGGCCCTTTGGAGGTCGTGGTCTCACCCTGCTCCGCCGCGGCAGAGGCCTCTCCAGTCTCCGATGGAGGAGCCTCCTTATTCAGGCGGGCTTGAAGCCGCGGCAACAGGAATGCCCAGAGGTCCGGCGGCATGAAGGAGAAGTCCGCGTCCGGATTGTGGGACCAGCAGTGATAGAATAGGTCCTGTAAGGACTGCTCCGACACGACCCGCTCGTCTTTCAGGGCGGTCTGGGAGGTCTGGACTTCGGCCTTCGCCACCTCAAGGTCTGCCCGCGATGCGGCCAGGGAGTTTTTAAGCTCTAGGTTCTCGGAGCGAAGCTTCTCTAGCTCGGATGCGGCCAGGGAGCGTTTAAGCTCTTGGTTCTCCGAGCGGACCTTCTCTAGCTCGGCTTTTGAGGCCGCCAAGGCGTCTCTCGCCTCCTGAGACTCCTGGAGGGCAGTCTGGCGATCTGCTTCCAAACCCTCGAGCTGGGCCTTGGTCCTAACGATGCCTCTATAGGCGGCAGCCATGCCCTGCAAGAAAAGAGTGATAAATTAGCAAACTGGAAGGAGAAAGGCGGCGTGTGAGTGTCAAAGCCTTAAAAGAATGGGGCACTTTACCGTTAAAGTCATGTCCATAGCGGACTCTATAACTAGGACCGGGCTCGTTGTTTCGATGGCCCGGAGCTCCTTCTCCCTGATATTGTAATAGTGGCTGACGGCGTAGCTGGCCGACTCGTACACCGTACCCCGGAATGCTTCGGGCATCTTCTCCAGAGCCCGGGGGTCGACCGGGATACGCACGTCCGGGGCTACCACGGCTAGATTCCCGACCTCTATTACCCCGTCCTGGGCGGCCAGTGGAGATCGTTGGGGTGGCGGATGCATGAGTCCTGTCCTGGCGACAGGGAGGTTCGCCCCCGCGACCTGGGATGACGGGTCTCTCCCCTTCTCCATAGCTGGGGATTTGGTGGAGACCCCGGTCGAGCTCTTGGACTCGCGAAGCCTCTTTAACCTTGGCCCCGCTGGGGGATTCCCACCAAACACAACGCCCCGCAGACTATTCCCGGGCTGAGACATCTCTTCTGCCAAAGAGCAAAAAACACGGTTATCAGCAATCATACAGAAATAAAGGCAATAAGAAAGCAAATACTAAGGGAGCCCTACCCCCCGAGCTGGAAGAGCCTAGGACGATTATCTCTCGAACTGGCGAAGGTTCTAGGTCCGGTTCTGAATCGGGGCTGGACTCTTCTACGTACTGCCTAATCCCCGGAGCATAGACGCCCCTCTGGAGCGCAGGCCACGTGCGTAAATTGGTCCCGTACTCCTCAAAAATGGCCGACCTAAAGGCTAGGGTATTATCTACTACTACGGTACCCTTGGGCCGACTCTCTTGGTTGTCCAGCACGAGCTGGTCAACGCAGTGGAGCAAAAGCGTGTCCAGGTCCGGATTCCTTGGGTGACGATGGACGAGCTGCCTAGGGTTGAACCTAACCAGCCGGGGGTCTGCAGTGGCCCTATCTACGTTCTTAAATAAGTAAAAGTTACCTTGACCGGAAGGACCCGCGGCTGCTCCGGATTGGGCCCTCTCCTCGATCATCCCCTGGGCGACCTCCAAGCTCCGCTTCCTGTTCCTCACCAGAGGAACTTCCTCACCTTCTTCCTCGCCTTCGTCATCTGCGACCTCCTCCGCGACGATCGGCCTGTTGTCGCGGGCTGGGGGAGGCCCCCGGGGCCTTTTCAAATTCAAAGTCTGATTTGGGAAAATCAGCTTGCAGAATACCATCGTCTCGTCCGTCATGAGCACGCGGTAGTCTTTCTCACTGGGAGGCAGGTTCGCCAGTGTGTCGTATTGACCCCCGAGGGTCACGGACTTTTCGGTCCTCGAGTAGATGGCTGCAAGGTTGGTCGAAATCAGAATTGGAATAAGGGACGGGCTAAAATAAGATAACCGTTAAAAGGCGAGCTAAATGGAGGATTACTTACGAGGGCGGTTGAAATAATGATGATCGCAGTTTCGGAACCCAGTAGACATAAAAAACTGGTCTTTGAAGTCGTTTGGATGGCTCGGCAGCTCGATCACTGCTGCTGTGTTAGGGAAGCGGGTTAAGTAATAGAACCCGTCGCCTCGCCCCCGCTGGTCCGGGCTGGCTTTGAGGCAGAAGAAATACAAGATATCAGCAGGAGTGGGGACCTCCCACTCATGCTTTTGGAACAAATACCTCAGTCCCGCCAGCAGACGGTAGGAATTGGGGAGGAGCTGAAATGGGGCCAACCCCACGTAGTTCAGAAAATCAGCAAAATACTGATCCAGGGGAAGGAAGGCCCCTGCCTTGAAGTGTTCCCCGCTCCAGGCCGCGAACGACTCGTCGAGCGGCGTGCAGCTCCTCTCCCCATCCGCAGCAGGTCGGGCGATCACGGAGGTCTTCCCCAGAGGAATGTTGTGGTTAAGGAAGATTTTGGTGATCTTTGCCTGGCTGGTTATCTTCGAGACGATTCTCTCCGCCTCGAAAAACGCGTCAGGAGCCACCTCGGCCTGCTTCTCCACCGCCGGTCCAAAGTGAGGAATTGGCGAGCTGGTTACCACCGCCTTTCCTTTATCCTTCTGGGAGGCCGAACTTCCCACATTCTTCTGTGGCAGATTTCTCTTTGGAGCCATCTGGTCGCCTATCGAACAAAAGAAAACACTTTAGAAAAGGCGACCCAAGCAGGAGAGTGAGGCAAGCATTAAGTACACGAGCTGGGGTAAGCCCAGCCCGTGGAGAGTGGTGCCACGCGTTCCTAGGAACGCGCGCCTATGCCCTCAACAGATCCCAGATTACTCGGAATTCGTGTGTCAGATGGCTCAGAGTAAGAAATTTTTTTTTTTTTTGCCTTGGGGGGAAAGTTTCAACAGGCAAGGCGTGGCAAAACCGCTTTTAAGGCGTATTCCCTAAGCTACCCGGTTTTTGCACCCAAAGTTCCTACGGATCCTACCAGAAATTGTTCCTAAGAAAGAATCATGGAACCCATGTTCTAAGGCGATGTCCCATGGCAAATGTGCCCTAATCAAAGAAGGGCCATCACCCTCCATATCCGCGCGACCCAGAAAACCTCTGCATGTGGCTACAGTAAAATTTTTTACCTAGGCTACAGTGGCATGCTTTCAAAAATAAATGGGGACAGAAGACTTACAGTGTAGGGTTGGATGGTGAGCGAGGTTGCTGCGCGGGTAGGGGCTTCATTGGCACAGTAGTCTCCAAGGCCTTGAAGGAACTCGCACGCTTAAGCTTCGTGAACGGAGAAGATGAGAGCAATGGAAATGAGGGTTTTGCTCTTCGGAAGGTCAGAGAGAAAAGAAGGAAATTTGAGAGGTTCTGAATGGTAAGGTGGTCCGTGCGTGGGATGACCACCCCCTTTTTATACAAGGGGGGATCACGTGTAAAAGGCTCCTGGGAGACCCTCCACTCGAAATGTGAAACGACGGCTGGACAGTAGGCTAGGCCATTTAATGCGGTTCTCGTAGAATGTACCGTCGCCACCCACGGCGTTCCACGTATTAGACGCATGCGAAAAGCATGGAATGCGAAGGGTTGTGGGAGAAGTCTAAAAGCTCCAACTGTGGTCTCCCATGTCTGACGTCATGGACCACGAGCAGGAGCTTGGGGGGCAGATGTACGCCCTGGATTTCCCACGGGCTGTTTAGCAGGACGATCCTCGGACTAAACATGATTTAGCCCGAGGCTCCCACAGGCCAGAGGCTTTATCTTCAGGACGGGCCCTTTCTAGCTCGAGGGGAGGGAGTTTGCTGCTCCTTCTTGTTGTTCCAGGAGCTGGGAACAACATCCGACGACCACTGAAGGATCAGCTCGGGTTATGGATTGCTCCGGTAGCGAGCTTCTCAGGAAGCTCTGACCCTATGGGAGGTCAACACGCAAGATAAACGTGCATAATCCTGCCATCACGTGTCCGATATCCCCCTGACTTCTCGGACACGCCGCAGGAACGTGCGTATTCAGACACCCACGGATGGGTTGGGCCGTGCGGCCCATTATCTCCTTCCATACTGATTAGACCACACTTGTGTGTCAGGTTTAGGAAGTAATCATGAATATCACAGACTTGATATGACAAATGGTAAGGTCACGGGATGACCTCCCTACCAATTTCCAGGTGCCTTCTCCTATAAATATGGAGACCCTGGGAATTGATAGAGGTTGGAAAAAATAGTCTTGTAAGAACTATATATTTTGTAAACCAATTACCCAGAAAAGATCAATAATATTGACTAGTGGAGTAGAAGGATTTTAACCTTCGAACCACTTAAAAAACGTGTTTAGGGTCACCTAGTTCTTCTCACAAAGATTTCATATCTGCGGCGGTTCTACTTTTAAGTACTAATCTCTTTCTCTTCTTCTCTTAATTACCTGTTGCCGAAGAACCGCGCCAACAGTTATATATATTATAAGTTATTTATATTATATTATTTGTAATTATAATATTTATGTATCTTTAATTTAGTAGATATAAATATTGTATTTATCATATTGCGTTTATTCAAGTAATATATAAGTTATGTTTTTCTTACAATCTTAAAACAGATTATTGTTTAAATATAATATTTGAATATATCTATTAGTGATATTTCTATATCTATATATTGAAAGATATTGTTATTTCGAAAAGTTCGTTTGAACTTAAATCTCACTAGAGAAGTTCTGGGAACTGAATATTTTCAAAGAAACTAGACTGCTGAGGCAGGGGCTAGACCCTTCTTCTAGTGTTCTTTGGAAATTATCTAGTAGAGATATTTGAGGCTGGATAAATACTTAATAGAAATATTCTACGAGAGGCTAGACCACGAATGGTTGGGTTTTTTACCCTTCCAGGCTAACCTAAGAATTTTCTTTAAGTTTGATCTAATAAATCTATCAGTCATGGTGTCTGAGATAAACCTAGTCAATTCCAACTCAATGGAGTGGTGGATTGATACTGGTGCCACTCGGCATGTATGCTCAAACAAGAGTCTGTTCAAATCTTTTGAACAAATAGATAATGGCGAGAAAATTTTCATGGGAAATTCTGCCACATCTAAAATTGCGGGTCAAGGAAGTGTGATCCTAAAAATGACTTCTGGAAAGGAGCTGACTCTGAACAACGTACTGTACGTACCAGAGATCCGGAAAAACCTAGTGTCTGGTTCACTGTTGAACAAACACAGATTCCGAATTGTATTTGAGTCAGACAAAGTTGTTCTGTCCAAAAGTGGAATGTTTGTGGGAAGTGGTTATGTAACTGATGGGTTGTTTAAACTCAGTGTAATGGTTGTTAAACCAATTATCAATAAAGTTAATAACTCTTCTACTTACTTGCTTGAGTCTTCCAATGTTTGGCATGGTAGACTAGGACATGTTAATTATGATACTCTACGGAGATTAATTAACTTGAATCACATACCAAAATTCCACATTGATTCAAATCATAAGTGTGAAACCTGTGTTGAGGCAAAACTAACAAGGTCTTCCTTCAAAACGATTGAAAGGAATAATGAACCCCTAAATTTAATCCATAGCGATGTATGCGATTTAAAATTTGTTCAAACAAGGGGAGGCAATAAGTATTTTATTACTTTTGTCGATGATAGCACGAAATATTGCTATGTGTATTTGCTGAAAAGCAAAGACGAGGCTATAGAGAAATTTGTTCTCTATAAGACCGAAGTTGAGAATCAACTTAACAAAAAGATTAAGGTGTTGAGAAGTGATCGAGGTGGTGAATATGAATCACCATTTCGTGAATTCTGTGCAAAAAATGGAATCATCCATGAAACCACTGCACCTTATTCACCTCAGCAAAATGGTGTTGCTGAACGAAAAAATCGTACATTGAAAGAGATGATGAATGCGATGTTGATTAGTTCTGGATTGTCGCAGAACATGTGGGGAGAAGCTATCTTATCAGCTAATTATCTTTTAAATAAGATACCCAAAAAGAAAGAAGATAAGACCCCTTATGAGTTATGGAAAGGAACGAAACCTTCCTTCAAATACTTAAGAGTGTGGGGGTGTCTTGCCAAAGTGGTTGTACTTTTACCAAAAATGGTAAAAATAGGTCCAAAAACTATTGATTGCATTTTCATTGGTTATGCACATAATAGTAGTGCTTATCGGTTTTTGGTGTATGAGTCTAAAATATCTGACATACACAAAAACACGATAATGGAATCCAGAAATGCGTCGTTCTTTGAACACGTATTTCCTCTTAGATCAAAAGAGGATTCAAGTTCGTTGAAACGAACACATGAGACTATTGCTGAAAATAGTCAGGATCAAAGTCAAGAATGTGAGGATGAACCTAGACGTAGCAAAAGGATTAGAACAGAAAAATCTTTTGGTCCAGATTTTCTGACCTATTTGCTAGAAGGTGAACCTCAAAGCTTTGATGAAGCTGTGAACTCCACTGAAGGCTCTTTATGGAAAGATGCTATTAATAGTGAGATTGAATCCATACTTCAAAATCACACCTGGGAGTTAGTAGATCTTCCTCCAGGATGTAAGCCTTTAGGGGCTAAATGGATTTTCAAAAGGAAAATGAAATCTGATGGTTCAATTGATAAGTATAAGGCACGGCTTGTAATTAAAGGTTATAAGCAGCGTGAAGGCCTTGATTACTTTGACACTTATTCTCCTGTGACGAGAATAAATTCCATTAGGATGATACTTGCTATTGCTGCGTTACGCAATCTTGAAGTACATCAAATGGATGTGAAAACTGCTTTTCTAAATGGGGATTTAAATGAAGAAATTTATATGGAACAACCCGAGGGTTTTTCCTCCCCAGGAAAAGAAAGAAAAGTATGTAAATTGGTGAAATCTTTATATGGTTTAAAGCAAGCACCAAAACAATGGCATGAGAAATTTGACCAAACTATGTTGGCAAATGGCTTCAAAATCAATGAATGCGATAAATGTATTTATGTTAAAGAAACAGATAATGACTATGTCATTTTGTGTCTTTACGTAGATGACATACTCATTGTTGGAAGCAGTGATAAGATGATCAAATCTATCAAGAGTATGTTGAACTCGAAATTTGACATGAAAGATTTGGGTCTAGCAGATGTCATTTTGGGGATTCAAATCTCAAGGACATCTGATAAGATCATTCTAAGTCAGTCACATTATGTGGACAAAATTCTTGAGAAATTCAACAAAGAAGATTCTGGTGTATCCAGAACCCCTATAGACTCAAGTCTACATTTGTTCAAGAACAAAGGGGAGAGTGTCTCTCAGGTAGAGTACTCTAGAATTATTGGAAGTCTAATGTACTTAATGAGTTGTACAAGACCTGATATAGCCTACGCAGTTAGTAAACTGAGTAGATACACGAGTAATCCAGGGTTTGACCACTGGAAAGGAATAACAAAAGTACTTAGGTACTTACGATTTACTCGTAGCTATGGGCTGCACTATACTAAATATCCAGCAGTACTTGAAGGGTATTGTGATGCTAATTGGATATCTGATATGAAAGACTCAAAGTCTACAAGTGGATATGTGTTTACACTCGGTGGTGCAGCTGTATCATGGAAATCTTCTAAACAAACGGTAATAGCTAGATCCACGATGGAATCTGAGTTTATTGCCTTAGACAAGTGTGGCGAAGAAGCTGAATGGCTTCGTCAATTTTTAGAAGATATTCCAAAATGGCCTAAACCAGTGCCAGCTATTGGCTTACATTGCGATAGTCAATCTGCAATTGGTAGGGCGCATAATAATATGTATAATGGTAAGTCTAGACATATACGTCGTAGACACAATACCATTAGACAACTACTCTCAACTGGAGTTATCTCTATTGACTATGTGAAGTCAAAGGATAATATTGCGGATCCGCTAACCAAAGGGTTAAATAGAGAGTTGGTTGAAAAATCATCGAGGGGAATGGGTCTAAAGCCCATGAATGAATAAAGTCAATACAGTAGACACCCCACCTAGTTGACTGGAGATCCCAAGATCTAGGTTCAAAGGGACAACTAAAACTGTAAAGACTATGTTGGATCACTGTGGGGGTTATCCTCATTGTCCATTCCTATGATGAAACAGTGATAACCGTAAGGAAAAGGTTAAGCTATGCTTTTAATGATTTCTTATGCGTCGAAATGTCGAGCAGAGTAATACGGGTTACTCTTAATTAAGAAAATCACCTATGTGAGAGAGAAGATGGGCCGCTTCTATAGGGATTGAATAAGGGCTCAATTCCTAGAATATCTCTTGCAGAACCAGGGAAATGTTCAGGGCCAAAACGAACATAATATTGAGAACCAATATATGTCAGGAAGATTCCTGTGTGTGGTATATCATCGTTTACACGAACGGCAGAACAGTTCAAAGACATCGCGTCTACTGATCAGCCAGTAAAGTAAATATACTTACACAAGGGAAGGTTCAAAGGGTAACACCTACCTATCCTATGCGGGTTTCTAACGTTGAATTCTATCACCTAGGTCTAAACCATCTGTTGGTTATTCTTGAGTCAGTTTTTCCATTCATGTGGGGGATTGTTGGATATTTTTTTGAATGAAAAAATCAATTGGTTTTTGTCCCACATCTTTTGTGAATAAAAGTGTGTCTCATAGAATAGCCTATATATAGAGATTAGAGGCATTAGTTTTATTTACACCAAAAACATATTCTTATATATATTTTATCTTCCTTTGAAGATTAAAGATATATATAATTTCTCAATATTGTTTTTCTCTTTTACTCTTTATAGTTCTTAGATCTGTTCTAGTGTGATAGAGTTCGGGCATATTTGGTTCGGCGAAGTAATTGAGTTACTTGTCGTTCACCGTTGTATCCTGGGAGATAGACGTCGAAACCTCGTAGAGGCGGCGAATCTGTTTTAAGGAAACTGTGTGTTACACAGGCCTCGGCTTTTAATTTTGTTCTTTATAATTATTGTGTAAATTAATTATAATTGCTATTTATATTATAGTTATTTATATATTGTTATTTATAATTATAATATTATATTGTTATATATATTATAAGTTATTTATAATTATAATATTATATTGTTATATATATATTATAAGTTATTTATAATTATAATATTGTTATTTATATTATAGTTATTTATATATTGTTATTTATAATTATAATATTATATTGTTATATATATTATAAGTTATTTATAATTATAATATTATATTGTTATATATATATTATAAGTTATTTATAATTATAATATTGTTATATATATTATAAGTTATTTATATTATATTATTTGTAATTATAATATTTATGTATCTTTAATTTAGTAGATATAAATATTGTATTTATCATATTGCGTTTATTCAAGTAATATATAAATTATGTTTTTCTTACACTTTTTTCCTTCGCAAAAGGGTGTCTATTGATGATTCACTAGTTACCCACCTATAACACTTTCAGAAAATAATAATGATAATTACAAAGAAGCTATGTTTACTTATCACTAGAACGCAGTTATGGTTTTCAAATGCCATCTGTCTATTTCCATGGTTCATTTAACTTCACCATTAGGTAATGTAACCACAAGTAGTTATTAGTCTGAATCTTGGCAGATCAATAAACTGCTCACATAAAAGGAGTTTAAATTGGTTACTATGAGTTATTTTCCATGAGGTATCAGAAAGGAGAACTAGGAGAAATAGATATTTAAAACGAAGATTTGCAAATAGCCAAATAGGCTTATATGATATAAAACTCTTTGCAAAATAGTATTTTGCATAATTGATTATGGTACTATTGAGCTTGGTAAGCATGGTGTTGACCATAAGAAAGTAACAAGAATTACGGGGTTCTGTCTAAAAACCAATTAAATATTACTATGCTGATCTCATGCAACTTATTTTCTATTTTTTTTAATTTGGCTCGCTATTTAGATTTGTGTGGATTAAAAGTCCGCTAGGGATCTGGCTCATGATACCATAACAAGAATCATGGACTCCATCTAAAAACCAATTGGTGAGGCACATACTCCAATAAAAAGTATGTTTGAGAAATATTAGTTTGTAAATAGTTTAAGAACCTAGTTCTAGTACATGGTTTATTTGGCAAATGAACCCTTTGAAAACCATGATGAAGAGTTTTTCTTCTCGGAAATCATCAAAATCTAATAACAGACAGCCCTGCTAGCTTTCCATGCCTCATGGCTCATGCATCCTTCATTTTGTTTCTGTTTCGTTACGATACTGGGTTGAAGGTATTGATAAGCTGAAATAATTAATGTTATGAGCTGAAATGTAGGCTGCCAACATTGTTTCATCGAGCATACAGCCTCTTCAGAATATGACAATACTGGTAAGTGGTAATTATCTGGATTCATTGCTGCTTTATTTTGCCGTTGGTTTGTTATAAAAAAAAAGTCATAATTAATTCATGATATTGATTCATTTCCAGAAACAACTTGAAGATAGAGTTAGTCCAGAAGATAGAGATTCTTGGGTTAAATATTTTATTGGAAATGGCTTTGCAGGTCTGTGTTTACTAAGACAAATGGATACTTTTACAGGAATATATATATTTATTGGATGTGATGATATATGTGTATTTGTTACCTATAGTGATAGTGGCTTTAAATTTTTGTTGTAACTTGTACCAAATGAGCAATGTGGTTAATGTGAATGCTATTTCCATGTGTTCCAGCGCTGGAAGAGTTACTGAAAAATTATGCTGGAAAATATGCAACTGGAGATGAAGTCTTCCTGGTTTGATTTTTTGTTTTTTTTTTCTTTCCTTTTCTTAATTGGTTCGTTATTAATATTTTTTTGGTTTCATTTATCATTTATGCTATCTAGTGAGTTAACTCTACGTTTTTATTGCTTGAATTTACTGACAAGTAACCACTATTTGTAGGCGGATTTATTTATAGCACCCCAACTATACAACGCAATTATAAGGTTCAAAGTTGATATGGTACTGCTTCATTTCTAATTTCATCTACAAAATACACATTTTTCTATCTATATCCATATTAGATATATTTATCTATATGTTATGTTTTGCAAGTCAAAGCTATTTGCAAATCACATTAGCTTTGAATTTGATGAATTAGTTTATAGGCAAATTAATATCATATGGGTTGTTCTCTACCTTCGGATGGCGTTGGCATCTTTGCTTTACGTTAATGTGTCCAAGTTATTTTCTTCTTCGTTGTTACAATAATCTCCACAACTCTGTATTGTGTTCAATATTTGACAAGTTTTCTCACTCAATCTATGAACAGAGTCAGTTCCCTCTTTTGTCTCGGCTGAATGAGGCATACAATCAACTATCAGCATTTCAAAATGCCATGCCAGAAAAGCAGCCAGATTATCCTTCCTTAACCACTTGTTAGAGACCAACGGGTTAAGAATAAAACAATTAAGGCAAATAAATAACAGCTTTGGATTCTCAGTTAGATCTAAGAGCTCTCATAGTGTCTTTGTTTGTGGTATGGTGTGCAGTGTCGGCCCTCATTTAAGGCCACTCTGACTGTGGCCTAAGAGCACTCACAAGGTTTACCATTGTAAAATAAAGTTTTCTTCAAATTATAACAAGTCTCAAAACAGCATTTATTTTGTTTTTTACAAAACTTTTACGTTGTTATTCTCTCTATTTAGAGAATAGAGAAATGATATATGCACCAAAATATGCACCAAAATATTACATATAGAGACATTTTTTTTAACCAATCACATTTATATTAGATTGAAAAACAAGACCTAATCATTGTTATATATATGTGCATATTTTGTGTGCACAATAGTCATCACTTTAAACTTGTTCAATTAATGTCTCACTCATCTTTCTCTCTGTCCCTCGTACCTACACATTTGTTTTTTTTTTGTCAGAATATTTTATGAATGAAGGAAAAGATTACATGGTGGAATTCTTTTATCCAATTAAGCTTATTGTCCAATTTAAGGGCAGCTAAACCAATTCATGAGCTGCAAAACAACTGACATGAAAAAAAGATGCTCTAAAAAAATTAAACAATAAAGCTTTAATATAAGAAAATAAGACTTAATATAATTTGGAAAACATAGAAAGTGTTTATTGCCAAAACTAGGAAAGGAGAATTTGAGGAAACAACTTTAATCAGAAGACCAAGAGTTTGAGCCCATAAAAGTCTCACCAAAAGAGTTAGAGCTTATGCTTGAAAGGCTAATAAGACGCATGTACTACAGACAAGCAAACGTAAGTAACATAAGCAAAATTTGAGTTTCTATGCTTCAAGTGGCCACATAATAAAAAATAGGACAAATAGAAAAAAAAATTCTCTCGAAATTTTGTCCTTGTTGAGTTTTGCCTCTCGAACTTTTTTGTGTGGTAAGAATCCCCCTAAACTATATCAACCATTAAAAATGTGCCCCTTTTGTTGCATTTCGTTAATTTTTTAAGTCGCTTGCTAATGTAGCATTGACATGGCGCTAATACAGTATGATTCGAGAGTTCATGTAGAAAATACATGCAAAGATATTAGTCTAATTACAAATTCTGAGAATACGAATTTGTATTCTACCAAAAAAATGAACATGTTTCAACAGAAGGAGTAAGTTTACAATAGTTGCTATAGTTCGGGGGAATTTTCACCATGCAAAAAAGTTTGGGGGGGGGGGGGGGGAGACTCAACAAGGGTCATAACGTGAGGGGGCAAAAAAGTTATTTGTCCTAATATCCCCGATATTGTTCAAATTGGAGAATTATACTCTTGTTTCAAAATAATAATTGTCTTTTGGCCTCTTCAATCATGTTGATCTAGGGGACGGCAGGTTGAAAATGTTTAAAGAAAGTTATACTATACGACTAGATCATAAAAAATAATAAAAAAGTAAGAGAAAAAGTGTTAGGAACTTACAAGGGTGGCATTGATATATTGCTAATGGGCCAGATCATTAACTGACCTTGAACCAATAAACGACCTAGACTCTTTGACCTAATCGCTCCTCAATATAGTGGGCATGGTATCCTGGAGACAAGTCCAAACGTTTTGTAGTGGTTCAAGAGGAGATGAGCTACCCGTGAAGGTACCAACAGTGGTCAATGACATCGACTGAACAATTGCCTCAAGCTATGGGCAAGGAGATTTGTTGACCACTAGAGATTTGTTTTAAGAGGTTTCTGTAATGTCCCAAATCACCTAATAAGGCTTAAGGTCTTGATTAGGGGGTCAGGATGGAAATTTATGGAAAATTATTTGAATATATCTGATTTAATTATGAAATATGTGTTTATGTGATATATATGTGTATCATTATATGATTACGTGAGTTATATTATAATATGTCTAGATATGCATGTTTAGGTGTATTAAATATACATGTGGGCCCGTTTCTTTTTAGAAGGCCATTAGTTGTAATTTGGCCCGCTACGGGTATATTTGGAATATATGTGCATATATGTGGATATATTTGAGTTATTCGGCACGAGATGATCCTAGGGAGTAAGTTAGCGGGATAGTCACAACGAGACCAAATACCCGACTCGGGGTGAGTCAAGGGGTATTTTGGGTATTTAGTACATTACCGGGATATCGAGTAATGGGAATAAATATTTGAGGATATATTCAGAGTTAGTGAGATTAGGAGGGAAATTTATGAATTTTGACCATTTTACCCTCGGGGACATTTTTGGTACCCCGAGCTTTGGATTTGCTTAGAGTTACTTGAACTCTAAGTAAACTAAACACAAACAGAAAAAAAACACAGAAAAATACAAACACCAAACTCTCTCACTCGTGTACTCTCTCTCTCTCTCTCTCTCTCTCTCTCTCTCTCAATCCTTTGAAATTTCTTGCGATCTAAGGGGAATCGAAGCTAGCTTAGGTTCAAGATTACTTGGGGAAAGGCTTAGTGTTGTTTTGGCAGCAGAGGTATCGATTTATAGCCTCAATTCTTTATGTTTTCTCTGGTTTTAGTTGAGTTTTAAAGTTTTGAAAACTCAAATCTGAATTTGATTTTTTGAGGAGTTTTAAGTTATTTTTTAGGGATGGTTTTGAGGCATATGAAGTGTTGAGTTGATTGAGAACTTTGTTTTAGAGATTTGGCTATGTTTGGTTGAGTTTTTGGTGAGTTTTGGCTTGAAGAAAACGAGGGAAAAATTGGGTTTTCATGTCGAGTCGCGACCCTATTCTTGGGGCATCGCGGCTTACATGAACGAAAGGGAGAAGGAGGTGCTGAACGTCCATTTGGGTCGTGGCTTGCAAGGAGAGTTGCGACGCGTGTGTTTTAGAGGAGAGCCCTTGGGCTCTCTACCTAGGGGCGGGCCGCGACTCTTGGGCCTTGGGTCGCGACGCTTGAAGGGCTTTTGAGCCCCGGGAAGGTCTTGAGTGCAGGAACTATGACTTAGGGGCTCGAGATCGATTCTACTACCTGATTTAGTAGAATTCGACGTCCCGGAGGCTAGGACTCGGTCCAGAAGCCTTTATTCGCTCGTTATTGACATGATTCTATATTATGGTTGTGACTAGGTTATTGCTAGGGGCTCAAAATTGGGATCGTGCTCAAGGGTCATTCTTATTATACGTTGCACTCGGACCTGAGGTAGGAAAACTACACCTACTATGTGTTAAATGTGATTATCTTCGTAATTAGGGCTCGACCTCGTTAAGGAACATGGTTATTACCGTGTTTGTATTTAATTGGCTGAGTTATGTGATTAATATGTATGCATACTTGTATTATCTGAGGTATGCTTATCTATATCTGGTTATTTGTTTATTTGGTTGTCTGAATATCTGGTTAAGGCATTGACTTATTAGTCAATGGTGGAAATAGCGCGTAGTGTGTTGGTCAAGAGGCTTAGGCTTGATCAAAGATGTACTATTACGTTGGCTGACCCTATGGTCATTTGGAAAATAAAATCAGTTGGCTAGCTCTATGGCTAGTTACTCAGAGCTAGGGCAAAGGGCTCCGTGTGACTCTATGGTCACTTAGCTAGGGCATAGGGCCCTCAGTTGACTCTATGGTCATCTATTCAAAGCAGTGGGCCCCAGAATGATCCTATAATCATTTATTTTTAATTGTATGCATGCATGAGTAGGTTATTATTGCTGGGCATGCTAGATATGCATATGGAATCTGTATTTACTGTTCATGCACTTGTTTATAGTTTTCTTGCTGAGCCTTGACTCATGGGAGATGTGTGGTGTAGGTAAGGGGAAGGAAAAAGCTTGACCAACCTTGAGTTGGAGAGCTTCGGTGGCGACGTGTACATATATGCAGCTGCTCGACCACCACAACTGGGGCAATCTTGGAGGAACCAGAGTTGTATCCCCTATTTTGCCACCTAGGTAAGCTTGGCTTGTATTTTGACTTGTATATAACCTTTTAAACACTTGTTATGTTATTTTGGGATCCCATGTATATACTAAACATTTAAATGAAAAGTAAACGTTTCCTTTTGACTGAAACATTTAACCCTAACCCTTGTTATTAACCTTGGTTACACGTTTATAACCAAGGGACTTGATTAGCAAGTCTGACACTATTTAAAGTACACAGTGTAACGGTCCTAGATTAGGAGTGTAATGCCCCGAATTCTCCGTTGTGTTTAACGGCGTGAATAGTAGGCCGGGAGGGCCATACTTGCTTAGTTATGTTATTAATTGATAGAATGCATGTATATGTTGATTATATTATGATATGATGTGAAATGCATGCATGTGAGTCCATATTTCTAATTACAGGGGTGTGATGGTAATTTGGCCCGTTGAGGGTAAATTGATTATTTGTACGCATGTTGGTGATATATTTTGAGACCACATTATGATGTGGGTTTGTTCGAGCCATTTGACATGAGACGATCAAGGAATGTTAATTATCGGTTTGGTCATAACAGGCTTAAGCTCGGGGCTCGGGGTGAGTCTCGGGGTGTTTTAATGATTAGAGTGTTACCGGGCGTTAAAGGGTAACGGGATGTGAATTATTGGTGTTTGAGGATATTGAGATTAGCGAGAATTGGGAAGCGTTAATTATGATTAACGGGATTAGTGGAATGTGCCAAAATTACCCTTGAAGTGGCTTTAGAAGCTTTAAAAGACCTAGGGGTATTTTAGTCTTTTGGCTTGGATATATATGATGTTTGGAGGCTGTAGAATAAACAGAACCAAAAACAGAGTTTTCTTCTTCTCCTTCCCGTACCTTCTCCTTCCTTCATCTTCCTTGTGAATTTTTGTGATCTTGTTAAGGATTTGAGCTTGGGAGCTAGGCCTTGGTACTTTGGGAGAGTGTTCCACTGTGGAAGAGCACCATAACTTGAACTTGAGGTAAGCTTTTAGCCACTAGTTTTCATGTATGCTCTGTTTTCGTTTTAAGTTTTCAGCTCTAGATTTTGGTGTGGAAAGTTGGAGTCAAGGGGAGTTTTACTTGGGTTATGATGAGGGAGAGTTATGGGTGATGTTTAGAGGTTTAATTGGGTGTTAGGTTGGTGTTTTAATTGGGTTTGAAGGGTTGGTTCAAGAGAAAAAGCAAGGGAAGAAAAACAGGGGTTTTGGCTGAACTGGAGCTTGCGCCGCGGCATGGCCAGGGTGAGCCGCGGCCCTTAGGGAGTGCTGAGTTTGGGCGCCTCTGTTTGAGGGGCAGGCCGTGGCCCTTAAGGCATTTTTGGCCAAAATAGTGTTTTTAGCATGGGGATTCAAGCCTAAGGCCCTGGGGTTGAACCTACTACCCGGTTGAGTAGTGTTTGATGTCCCGAAGGTTAGGTTTTGGTTTGGGAACCTTTTATTATTCATTTTATTGATGTAATCCCATATTTGGTTATGACCAGGTAACCACTAAAGGACCAAAAGGTTGATCGTTCTCAGGGTCGTTCTTGCATTATTTCTAGCTCGAACCGGAGGTAAGAAAACTGCACCCCAAGTGTGACATGCATGGATATTCATGAGGCATGTTGATTGTGAGAATATGGACTTGGACTGAATATAGTATGCTTGGCATATGTTGCTCACTCATGCATGGTACTGACTTATTAGTCAGGTTTGGTGAAGGTGCTAGTATCAACTGTGAAGTTGTGACTCATCAGTCAGATTCGGCAGTGGTACTGGGCACTGGTCACGTTGCACTGACTCATCAGTCAGAATTGGCAAAGGTGTTAGTATCAGCTGTGAAGCTATGACTTATTAGTCAGGTTTGGCAGTGATACTGGACACTGGTCACATAGCGCTGACTCATTAGTCAGAACGACCTTAGCGTGGATCACGCAAGCCAACAGAGATTAGATCTAATCGACTATTAGCATTGAATGACTCAAAGAGCATTAATGCAAGACCGACCCCGAGGGTCGATGATTGAGTTAAGCACTTGGAGGCTAGTGGCTTACCTAGCAGCCACTCTCCCGCCTGAACCATGTGATGTTCACTTATTTGTTTGAAAGCTTTATGCCCAGTGTGATTATAATGATAATCATTTGATAATGTTTATGAAAAGTATTATGTTTTCTTGCTGGGCTTTGGCTCATGGGTGTTATGTGGTGCAGGTAAAGGGAAAGAAAAGCTCACCTAGCCTTGAGTGGAGAGCTGATGTGGTGATGTGTACATATGCGGCCGCTTGACCACCACGGCCAAGGAGTTCTCAGAGGAACTAGGGGGTTTACCCTATTTTTGCCGCTTAGGTCGGCAGGGTTGTAAATTTAAAACTGTAATGACCATTTTGAACTGAGAACCACTTGCAAATATTTTGTTTAGCTCTGCAGAGCAGTTTGTAATAAAATATCCATTTCCTTTTTATTGGTTTAATACCTTAACCTGTTAATCACATTTAGAGCACGTTTTTGACCAAAGGACTCGGGTAGCGAGTCAAATTTCCGGTCCACCGTTCACCGTAACTGTTCTGGGGTAGCCAGGGCGTTACAAGGAGGGCGTTACAATTTCTTTGTTTGTGCCTTCACTGCTCGTTTTCTTTTGCCTCTTGTTTTTCCTATGGCTAACAGAGAGCTCTAAGACATCCTTAAACATGTCGAAGGAGTTATGATTGGTTAAATACACAGTGAAATCGGTTAGGCACGAAGAGGTGAAAAAACCATAGCGGTTTCACTAAAGTCAACATGTGCGAGTTTAATTTTGGTATAGGCATTTAAACATGATTTTTTTAGGCCCAAAGTGTTTCTTTGGAGTATATAAGAGTCCCCAAAAAGATTGTAGGCATTTGAAGATGTTTTGGGGTGCCAAGTCAGTACGACCTTCGTTGCGTCGCCTAGGGGCGGGCCGCGACTTTTGGGCCTTGGGTCAAGACGCTTGAAGGGATTTTGAGCCCCGGGAAGGTCTTGACTGCGGGAACTTAGACTTAGGGGCTCGGGATTGATTCTACTACTCGGTTTAGTAGAATTCGACATCCCGGAGGCTAGGACTCGGTCCAGAAGCCTTTATTCACTCGTTATTGACGAGATTCTATATTATGATTGTGACTTGATTACCGCTAGGGGCTCAGAACCGGGATCATGCTCAAGGGTCGTTCTTATTATATGTTGCACTCGGATCTGAGGTAAGAAAATTGCACCCAGTATGTGTTAAATGTGATTATCTGCATGATTAGGGCTCGACCCTGTTAAGGAACATGGTTATTACTGTGTTTGTATTTAATTGGTTGAGAAATATATCTGTATCTGGTCATCTGAATATCTGGTTAAGGCATTGACATATTAGTCAATGGCGGCAATAACGCACAGTGCACTGGTCGAGAGGCTTAGGCTTGACCAGGGACGTACTATTACGTTGGCCGACCCTATGGTCGTTTGGAAAAACAAAGCCCTTAGCTAGCTCTATGGCTAGTTACTCAAAGCTAGGGAAAAGGGCCCCGGGTGACTCTATGGCCAATAGGAAGGGCATAGGGCCCCGGGTTGACTCTATGGTAATCTATTCAGGGCAGCAAGCCCAAGAATGATCCTATAATCATTTATTTGTAATTTTATGCATGCACGAGTAGGTTATTAATGCTGGGCATGCTAGATATGCATCTAGAATATGTATTTACTGTTCATGCATTTGTTTATAGTTCTCTTGTTGAGCCTTGGCTCATGGGTGCTGTGTGGTGCAGGTAAGATAAAGGAAAAAGCTTGACCAGCCCTGAGTTGGAGAGCTTCGATGGCGGCGTGTACATATGCAGCTACTCGACCACCACAACCGGGGCTATCTTGGAGGAACTTGGGTTGTATCCCCTATTTTTTTCACCTAGGTTGTCTTGGCTTGTATTTTTACTTGTATATAACCTTTTAAACACCTCTTATGTTATTTGGGGAACCCATGTATATACTAAACATTTAAATGAAAAGTCAACGCTCCCTTTTGACTGAAAATTTTAACCCTAACCCTTGTCATTAACCTTAGTTACACGTTTATAATCAAGAGACTTGATTAGCAAGTCTAGCACTATTTAAAGTACACAGCGTAACAGTCCTGGATTAGAAGGCGTTACAGTTTCTTTGTTTGTGTCTCCACTGCTCGTTGTCTTTTGCCTCCTGTTCTTCCTAGGGCTAACAGAGAGCTCTAAGACATCCTTAAACATGTCAAAGGTGTTATGTTTAGTTAAATACACTGTGAAATTGGTTAGGCACAAAGAGGTGCAAAAACCATAACGGTTTCACTAAAGTCAACATGTGCGAGTTTACTTTTGGTATATGCATTTAAAAATTATTGTTTTGGGCCCAAAGTGTTTCTTTGGAGTATACAAGAGTACCCAAAAAGTTTGTAGGAATTTGGAGATGTTTTGGGGCGCCAAGTCAGTACGACCTGCGTTGCGTCGCCTTTGGGAGGCAAAGCGTCACCGAGAACTGAAGGCACTATATAGGCGATGCATCGTTTGCTAGGTGACCCGTCGCCTGGGCGGTCCATACATGACCGTACAATGACGTGTTTTTGGCTCCAAAATTCAAATTAAATTGCTCTAATATCATTAATTGAGTCTAATGATGGTTCCTATACTATTTAAAAGGGCCATTTGAGTTTTTGGTCAATTGATCACTCACATCTCTCTCTCTAACTCTAAAGATTACTAGTTTTCTCTAAGATATTCATTAAGAAAGCTTGACTTGTTTGAAGAATCAAGGTTTGTAAATCCCAATATCATTCCACTTGTAGTAGCTTCAAGTGATCTCTAAGGGGAGGCTAGAAATATAGATTTTTGGACAACAAATCTCAATTTGTGTCAAGCCTTTGTTACATCCATTGATTTACATAAAAGCATAGACTTGTAATTTTATGTAACTAAGGTTCTGCAACTCAAATGTCCATTCTACTTCTTGATCTTATTTGTGTTATTTCATTTGTATTATTCCTCAATTGAAGAGTAGATTATCTTTGGTTTATTCTTTTGAATTGCAATATTCAAAGTTTGTGTATAGCCATATCCCCAACAATAAAAAATCTCTATCACCAAACACTATTTTTGTCTTCAATGATTATCTATTTTCAAAGGTTTTGCACTAACCAAATCCATGGAGGAAAGGTCATCAATCTCAGCCCTCAAGTTCATGTCCCAAGATCTAGTGAGACTAGATCGATTCGATGGTTCCAAATTGTTGCAATGGCAAGACAAGATCAAGTATCTTCTCACAACTTTGAAAGTATACTACATACTTGACAAAGAATTGAAGACTTTGGTTGCTCCAATGGATGACGACTCTTATGAAGTGATTAAAGAAAGGAAGAAGCATGAAGAAGAAGAGCTAATATGCTGAGGCCATATTCTCAATGTTCTCTCAAATTGTCTCTATGATCTCGACACCAATACTACATCGACAAAGGAGATTTGGGAAGCTCTTGAGAAAAAGTACAAAACTGAAGAAGAAGGTACCAATAAATTCCTCATAACTCAATACATGGAATTTAAATTATTTGATGGAAGACCCGTACTCCACCAAGTACATGAGTTGAAAGTTATTGTGAATAAGTTATCTGCTCTTAAGATAACATTACCAGAGTCCTTCATTGTGGGTGGGATCATAGCCAAGTTGCCTTCATCTTGGAGGGGATATAGAAAGAAGATTCTCCATAAGAACGAGGAGATATCTTTGGAGGAGATCCTAAAGCACATTAGGATTGAAGAGGAGTCTCGTTCTAGAGACAAGTGTATGGAAGGGTCCAATCATGGGACCTCCATGGCTAACGCAATAGAGAGAACTCTCATTCCAAGGGAAAGACCCACAAGAAACTCAAATGGAAGAAGGACAATAACCCAGTTCCAAGGAAAAATGAAGGGTAATTCAAGGGTGCGAGAGGCCCTTGTTTTTTTTTGTGGCAAGAGTGGTCACTTGGCTAAGGAATGAAAATTCCGAAAGTATACTAACTTTGGATCCAAGGTCAACACAACCAAAGAGGATTTGGTTGCAACCTTGAGTGAAGTAACTGTCATCCAAGGAAAAGTACAATGATGGTGGTATGCCACTTGTGCCACCATTCATGTAACTTATGATAGAGAGGTCTTCAAGACTTTTGAAGAATCTAAGGATGGACATGAAATCCAAATGGGAAATGAGCAAAGATCCAAAGTCAGGTGCAAAGGAAATTTTGATCTCTACTAAGTAGGAATAGTGCTAGGAACTTGTTAAGCAAACTAGGAATCAAAGTGGGGTTTGAGTCCAGTAAGCTAATTTTGTCAAAGGGGAACTACTTTGTGGGGGAAAGAGTATGTATGTGATGGAATAATTAATTTGTGTACACAAAACTCAAGTTCTAACTATAATGGATCTTCATCTCCATGTTATATGATTGACTTTGATTCCATTACTTTATGGCATAATAGACTAGCTCATATACGTTATAGTACAATTAAAAGAGTTATTAAATGTGGTTTAATTGTATGCAATATGTTTAGCATGATAAATTTGAGTTATGTATTAAATTTAAGATGGTAAAGAAACCTTATCCGCGTGTTGAAAGAGAAAATAACTTGTTAGATTTGATACATAGTGATTTATGTGAATTAAATGGAATAAATACCAGGGGTGGACATACGTACTTTATTACCTTTATTGATGATTATTCTAGATTCTCATATTTGTACTTGCTTAAGAATACGGATGAAGCCTTTAGCATGTTTAAAATATATAAAGTCAAAGTTGAAAATCAATTGGAAAAGAGAATTAAAGTGATTAGAAATGATAGGGGCGGTGAATAATTTTCCAAAGAATTCAATTTGTTTTATGAAATGCATTATTTAATAAATGAATGTACAACGTCTTATACACCCCAACAAAATGGTATAGCGAAAAGAAAGAATAGAACATATGTTGAAATGATAAATTCTATGCTATTACATGCAAATTTGAGTTTTGCGTTGTAGGGAGAAGCCTTGCTATCCACTTGTCATATTCTAAACCAGATTCCTCTAAAGAAGAATCAAATTTCACCATATGAGATATGGAAAGGAAAAAGACCCAACCTAGAGTATCTCAAAGTGTGGGGTGCCTTGCCTATTGTAAGAGCAAGGGGCCTAAAATGACCAAGTTGGGTCCAATGGCCATTAAATGTGTATTTGTAGGCTATGCCTCAAATAGCAAGGCCTGTAGGCTATTGACTTGGAGTCTAATGTTATAATTGAATCAAGAGAAGTTGAGTTCTTTGAGAATTTTTTGTATAGTGACAATAAGCCTCAAGAACTAATCTCAATAGAATGAAATCAAAAGGACTTACCTTCAAGGGTTGTAGAACAACCGATATTGCCTAGAAGATGTCAAAGGTTTAAAAATATTGGATCACAAGACAAAAACTGTAATGTCCCGAAACTTCTAATAGAATTAAGTGCTATGATTAGCATGTCGCGAGGGGATGTGGGGGTAATTATGTGTGAATTAATTGATTTATGTGATTTATATGCTTATATGATTAAGTATGCATGATTATGTGTATTAAATGTGTTTAAAGACATGCTTTTGTTAAAAAAAGGCATTTTCGTAATTCTGACCCATTGAGGGTTTAATTGTAATTTTATATGATATGTGCTTGATACCACATTATAATGTGGATATATTTGTGATATTTGACATAAGTTGATCATTTCGAGCAATTTTAGCGTAAATGTCACAACGGGGATAAATGCCCGACTTGGGTAGAGTCTAGGGGTATTTTGGGAATTTTTGAATATTTTTGGGATCTATTGGTCAATGGAATTAATTGGGAGAAATATTTTGGTTTAGTGGATTAAATTGGAAATTAGTGTTGAAATTTGAGGTTTAGTGGGCATTTAGACGAAATGACCAAAATACCCTTGTGCTTGGTTTTGAGGTTAAGTTCAAGCTAGGGGGAAAATGGTCTTTTTGACCATTAGACTAAGCAAAGTTGACTAAAGGCTGAGCGTTCTGGGTCATTCACGTACACTCTCTCTCTCTCTCTCTCTCTTAGTTTCCTTTTCAAAGGGGTTTTGAGAATAACACTTAAGCACAAAGCAATTCTTGAGTTTGGTTGGAGAATTTTGGGTGGAAATTGAGGCTTTCAAGGGGGATTAATAGCTGTATTCATTCCCAAACAAGCTAGGAATTTTGTTTTCAGAGAGGTAAGCCACTCTTTCTTCTTTAAATTTCTTCAAAATCTTAGTGTTCTTCATGTTCCTGAAGAAATTTTGGGGTTGGTTTGATTTTTGAAATTCTTGGGTTCTAAGTTGTTCAATTGGGTGTTTTGATATTAAAGATTAGTTTACAACTGCCTAGAGGATTTAATTGTAGCTGGGAATCATGTTTTGATTGTGTAATCTCAAATTTTAGAGAAATGGGTTTAGAACCCCAAATTCCCAATTTGTATTCTTAGTTGGGATTTTAATGTTTTTATTGATGTTTTAGGGTGTATATGAAGTATTATACCTATTTTGGTGTTTGTTTCTGAGGATGGAATAGGTTGGGAGGGATTTGGTGATTTTTGGGCTCGAGTTGTCGTAGGGAAAAAAACCTAGAAATTCTTGGTTTTTTGCTACGGCGCTGAGCCGGTACACTTTCAGCACACTTTTTTTTCTTTCTAATTTTGGGAATAAGGCTCGGGGGCTCGGGGGATGATTCTATCACCCAAATTGATGGAATTGGAGGTTCCGAGAGCTAGGGTTTAGTCCTGGAACCCATTTTCAGACTTAGTGCTTATGAGAATACCATTTATGGTGTGACTAGGGTTCCTCAAGGCTCGGGAAAGGGATCACACTCGGGGTCGTTCTGTTTTCTTTGCAGGACTCGATGTAAGAAAACTGGCACACACACCATGTTTAGGCATTGGCCCTCACAACATAGATAACTGTGTACTGTTTCTGATTAAAGTTATATATTCTTGTTATGAGATTATACTTGTTGCATATATTGTTGTGTGTTTTTGAATGACCGACATGGGTCAGATTCGTCGATTATCATGCAGAATGTAGGCCGTAATGGCAGTGCCACTATGGGGGTGTGGTACGCACTTATTCGGCATGTGCCGTATAATGAGTTAGATGCTTGCATGAATTTGTTTATAATTTGTGAAGCATGTTATTCATGAGTTATGTTGCATTGGATATCTAGTTCTGTTTGGTTGGGTTTTCTTGCTGTATCTTGGGTCACGGGTGTTTTGTGGTGCAAGTAAGGGTAAGGGGAAACAGGACCAGCCATGATTTGGAGAGCTCTAGGAGCGATGCGTACATACTCAGCCTGCTAAAATAGGACGCATGAAATATACTGATAGGCTCTGGCCCTTGACTGTTATGTGAATATGAAAAGGCATGCTTATTAGTATTGCTATGTCATGTGGAAGCTATTGAAATGCTTATTAGCATTATTGTTGTGTGTGCATGTTTATTTGTTCAGTTTGGATCGTGGGGTGGTTTCTGGACATTGTTATCATTGCATTATAAGTCGAGTTGTTGATTGCGGATATACTTGGGGAGTTATGCCTTGTAGAGTCCAAGAACTTTACTCAGCTAATTGTTTAGTAGTATTATAGTATGTTTAGTGTTATCATTGTTACTTTGGATTTTTGGTTCAGACCGGGAGTTATTTGGACACTCATAGTAGTACTTATAGATTTTGTAAGTTTAACCTATAGTTTAAGAATATTAAGTATAACCTAAGGTTTGATTAATGTGTCTGATATTAAGGATTATATTATTATATTATAAGGTTTAGACATCAACCAATAGGATTTTAAGCACATGTTTTGAATGGTAATTAAGGATTAAGTATTTTTGAGGATTAAATTAAATAAGGGTAAAAGTTTGAATGTATAGAGTCAGTCAGCAGCTTTGAGCACGTTGAGGGCTTAGTCAAGGCTGTTTACTCCATTCAAACTCAGCTAAAAATGTGTAAATTCGTGTTTAAATATTCAGCGTATGCCGATATATCGCAGCTATAGGGGGCGATATATCGCAGCACGTAGATACGGAAAACACGAATCGATGCACGGTCGCCTCGGGAACAAAGGTCCAGGCGATATATCGCCTATAGGGGGCGATATATCGCCTCCACCAGCATGAATTCAAATACTTTTGAATTCCTTTCCCTTCAGCCATTCAAACTCCTTCAACAGTCCAGCATCTTCTGAACGAGTCTTCAGCCTCTGCTGAACGATTATTCAAATGATTTTCACCTAAAAAGCCATTATTTTTATTCAAGTAAAATCAAGATATTTTCATTCCCAAACTCTATAAATAGGACCTAGTACCCAGCCATTATTCACCATTTGCTCTAAGTTCAGAGGCTGCTAGTGTTAAGTGAGTGTGAGAGTGTAAACACTTGGTTTGGGGAAAAACTATAAGCTTAAACATCATAAGCTTATCAAACACTTTGGGAAGTGAGTGCTATAGTATTTCGGTGGATGTTAGATTGATCTTGCAATCTTTGAGGTAAACCCAAAACTCTAGTTCTTTTCTGTATTTTTATGTTATTTCCTTTCTCAAAACCTTCTACTCAGTCCCCTAACCTTATTCTTATTTTGGTTAGGGAATCCAAGCTTTTAAGCATATAAGTCGGTAAGTATGTTTTCTATGGTTTAGTCTTTCCATCTCTTTCATTTCATCTCCTTTCTTTAGACTTACTCTTTCTTATGGTTTTAGGAGTGTTCCAACAATCCCAACCCAGTCCATAATCTCGGTAACTTTGGTAAGGAAAATAGGCTAGAATCAATATGTTATGTGCTTATGATATCTATATGTTTTATGTTATTGAATGTGTTATGATATGTATGTATGTTTGTAGGCTTGGGCATATGACCCATATGACTAACAAGACCCCAAATGGGTTATGGGCATATGACCTACTTAGCTAGTAGGACCCCACTAATCCCATGGGCATATGCTTGTTTAGTCTATGGGACCCCAAGTAATAATGGCCATTATAATAAGTGTATGTTATATGTATTATGTTAAGTCTTTATGTTTTCTTATCAAATTATGTATGTGACTTTGTGTTAGATTTTCCTTACTGGGCATTAGGCTCACTCCTTTCTGTTTATGTGCAGGAAAATAAGTTTAGAGGCGGAAAGATTCGTGACGCTTGGAGAATGTGTATCGATGATGAATGGAGTCAAGGGGCCGAGTGTTATTCGATTCGAGGATATAGCCTCCTTTTATGTTTTTATGGTTTTTATGTGTATTTTCCGCATTATTATGTAATGTCTTTTATTTTAAATCTTGTTTTGTTTTAAAGACAATGGGATCCCAAAATCCTTCTTAGTATTCTGTTTATTTGTAAATAACTCTTATTTTCAAGTTACTCAATAAATTATGGTATTTTCGTAAAAATGTAAGTTTTATGTATAGTTTCGATAATGGTCCAATTAGTCTAGATTAGTGGGTCATTACAGTTGGTATCAAAGCAAACGGTTCCTTCGCATGAAGTTCTCCTCGATACACATGCTCAAAGCTCCGAATCGGACCGCCAAGTAAGTGTTTAAGTTACAAGTTACAAGTTACTTTGTCTATGTGTATAGCTAACAACTTTAGTGTTTATGTTTCAGTTAAAAATGAATGGAGCTTTAACCTACCAAGATATCCGAGCCATTAAGGCCTTAAAAAGAATAAGGGAGCCAAGAAACACCGTAGGAGCCCTAGAAAGGATTACTCGAAGGTTGCTTTTGTTTCACCAAGCAATAGGTGGCCTTCAAGAGGATAAACAAATAATGCTAAGATCAACGGAACAATATGTATTAGTGATTAGGTTGTTTAAAGATTTCCATCCTGTAATAGCAACCTTAGAAGAAATATGGGAAGAAATGAATGATGAGGATGAATCACCATTAGCAATGAGATACTATTTCCTCTTAGTTAGGTTCACCGCAAAATTTGAATTTCAATTCACCAATGAGCAAAAGAATAGGATTCTCACAAACCTTCCTAGAGGGCATTTTGATGCTCATGATAATGATGACTATGAGGCAATAGATGATGATATGTTAGATGACGGATCGGATGTAGAAGATCCCGATTTTTAGATTAGAAGTTTTTAAATGTTTGTTTTATTTTGATTGTAATAAGTGAAATTTTTTTCAAATGAATAAACATGCTATTTGAATATCATGTGTGAGTTTGATTTTTTTTTACAATCATAATAAATACTAAATAAAATGAATAATGACTGAGTTCGGTGAGGGTGGATACGAATCAATGAACCTGGTTTCCTTGTTGAGAGTTAGGGGGCCTTAGTAGTGGGAACGATTTTACTGATCCCAGCCCTCCCTCAATATGGTTAACTTTGGAACAAAGATAAGTTTCGAGCCTGAGAATTAAGTCATATAGGATGATTAGAAACACACTTAGAAAATAAATATGACTTGTTTTTCTAAGTATAGAAACCCACTCTAATAATAAATAAAGACCTATATAATTTTTCATAAAAAGTCATAATAAATAGGTCCGAGATATGTTTGTTTTAGAATAAGTTTTTGCCTTAGAGCCTATTAGGAAAAAGTTCTAACATGTTTCTTTTAACTGTTAGAACTCTGCTACGATGTCTCTCCGAAGATCTGCTCGCACCAACGGGAACGCTTCCAACGATGTTCCAGCGACCAATGCGGTCCCTACCGTTCGCCGAAGGAGAGTGCGTGTTACTGCTCGCCGCAACGCGCCGGCACAGCTAGCTGACAACACTGCAGAGATTGCCAGACTGCGACAACAAGTTGAGGAACTTCTGCAGCAACAACGCCAACAGGCTCAATCTCAGCCTCAGCCTCTGCCACAGCCGCAGCCGCAGCCACAGCCAATGGCCCCAGCACCCCAACAAGTTGGTCCGTATGGGGGATGGCCTATGACGAACTACGCTCC
Source organism: Humulus lupulus (assembly GCF_963169125.1). Lineage (NCBI taxonomy): Eukaryota > Viridiplantae > Streptophyta > Magnoliopsida > Rosales > Cannabaceae > Humulus > Humulus lupulus. The sequence goes on along the minus strand of NC_084793.1, from coordinate 187,853,008 downwards.
TTATCCTGTACAGCATATGGAGCCAGTGTACGAGAGGTTCCACAAGCAGCACGCTCCGAACTTCGAAGGGACTACGGACCCCTTTGAAGCAGAAGAATGGCTAAGGAATGTGGAGCCGATCCTAGCCCACATGAACCTCAATAATGCTGACCGCATATCCTGCGTCTCATCTTTACTCAAGAAAGATGCCAGGATATGGTGGGATTTGGTCCAGCAATCCCATGATGCTGCCACTATGACGTGGACCCGATTTGTGGAGCTCTTCCACAAGAAGTACTACAATTCAGCAGTGCTTGCTACGAGAGTTGAGGAGTTCACCAATCTGAAGCAAGGGAACTTAACAGTGGCGGAATATGCTCGTCAGTTCGATCGCTTAGCGAAGTTCGCAGCAGAGTTGGTTCCAACCGACTATCTAAGGGTGAACAAGTTTGTTAGAGGACTTCGCCCGAAGATCGAGATGGGGGTTAAACAAGCAAACCCGGGAAACACTTCATATGCCGACGTTCTTGAGACGGCAATTGAAGTAGAAAGGTTGCAAGCCAACGTGAGCAAAGAAGAAGCCAGCAAGCCGGAACCTAGGCAGCAGAGCCAACCTCAGGCCAGTCGGAACAACAATCAGTCCAGCAACAGTCAGTCCAACAACAACGGTAACGGACAGAAGAGAAGGCATCCTGACAACAAGCAAGCCGACAACAATAAAAGGGCACGACCAAGTAATGGGGGAAATAGGTCGGGCTACGTGGAATACCCGCCATGTGCCAAATGTCAGAAGAAGCACCCCGGAGAATGCCGTGCCAACACCAAGGAGTGTTTCAACTGTGGTCAAGAAGGGCATCGTAAAAGAGACTGTCCTCAGCAAAAGCCGGAAGGAAAGAAGGACGAAAAGATGGTTCCTGCTCGGGTTTTTGCTTTAACCCAACGAGCAGGGAACACTGCCCTGCTCGCACCACCTGTAGAGGTACCAGTTCTAGCATAGCCAAAGGTTGAAAATAGGTGGGAATCATTATACAATAGGTTCAGGAAGCAGCACCCTCCTACCTTTGAGGGAGGGCCAGACCCACTGAGGGCATGAGGGTGGCAGGTAATGACAAGGTGGCCTGTGCCACTTATATGATGTGAGAGGATGCCCGTATTTGGCGGGAGGTTGTATCCCAGACTCAGAATGTGGTTTTGATGAGTTGGGAACAATTTCGAGAGTTTTTTAATGAGAAGTATTACAATGACGCAGTCCGAACTGCGAAGGTGGATGAGTTCACCAGTTTAGTTCAAGGCAACATGATCGTGACTGAATATGCACTGAAATTTGATAGGTTGGCCAAGTTTGCATCTGACTTGGTTCCAATTGATGCGATCAGGAGAGAACGGTTTGTTAGGAGATTAAACCCTATGATAGCACGGGATGTTAGAATCACTTAAGTATTAGGAGTTACTACATATGCTTAGGTAGTTGAGAAGACCCTTAATGTAGAGGGCGCAGAGGATAAGATATGGCATGGGAGTGCCGCTGGGCACGATGTTCAGAGGGTGATACCTCCGTCTACTGGATTTGGTAGGGGCAGAGGCCCCAGTGATCAGAACAGGAAGACCACATATACAGTCAGTATCCTAGTACACACAAGAGATTTAGGGGCACTCAGGGTGGCCTCTAGGGCAGAGTTGAGAACTGGAGAAGTTATCTAGAGTGAACTCGATCCAGGAGACACCACTTAGGAGAATTTCGTGCCAAGGAATGTTTCCTGTGTGATGTGGTTGGACATCTCAAGAAAGACTGCCCATAGTTGAAGAAGGAGGAACCAAAGAGGGGTGAAAACTTGGTTCCAGCTCGAGTGTTCACGTTGACGTAGTCAGAGGCCGAGGCTAGTCCCTTAGTAGTGATAGGCCTGATTTCTAGTGCTGGCTCTTATTTTATTGTGTTGATTGATCTTGGTGCTACACATTCATTTGTACACAGTACAGTGATAGACATACTTTATAGACCCTGTGATTTTTATGCTTTGGGGTTTGGGACGATATTTCCTACTAGAGAATTGGTAGTCTCTAGAAGATGGGTTAGATCACCACCAATACAGGTAGATAGTAGAGAGTTGTCAGTAGATTTGATTGAATTGGTGATGGAGGATTTTGATATGATCTTAGGTAGGGATTAGTTGGAAAAGCATGGGGCAACCATAGATTGCAAAAGGAGGATGGTGACTTTTGAGTCAGAGGGAGAGGACTCGTTTATGTTTGTGGGTACAGTGAACATGCCCCGTGTTCCTATGATCTTGGAACTGAAGGCTAGAGACATATTTCAAGGAGGTTGCATAGGATTCCTAGCTAGTGTGGTGGATACCACTAAGGTTGTACCCCAGGGTTACCGCCGCACCAAGAGATCCAGTTCGGTATATAATTGGTACCAGGAATAGAAACAGTATCTAGGGCATCGTACAGAATGCCACCGATGGAGTTAAAAGAATTGAAGGTTTAGTTGTAGCAACTACTTGATTTGGGATTCATCAGACCTAGTTTATCTCTCTGGGGTGCACTAGTATTGTTCGTGAAGAAGAAGGATGGGACATTGATGATGTGTATTGACTACATTGAATTGAACAAGCTGACAATAAGTATCCACTGCCAAGGATTGATGAATTGTTTGACTAGTTGTAGGGTAAGACAATGTTTTCATAGATTGATCTTCGATATGGTTATCACTAGCTGAGGATCAAAGAGGATGACATCCCGAAGACAACCTTTTGCGCGAGGTATGGGCATTATGAGTTTCTAGTTATATCTTTTGGACTGACCAATGCCCCTGCAATATTTATGGATTTGATGAACAAAGTGTTCAAGGACTATTTGGACAGGTTTTTGATTGTGTTTATTGATGACATTCTGATTTACTCCGAATCAGAGACAAAACACGAGCAACATCTTCGGTTGGTACTGCAGAGGTTGAGGGAACACAAGTTATATGCTAAGTTCAAGAAGTGTGAGTTCTGGTTACCTCAGGTGACATTTCTTGGTCATATTGTTTGTAAGGACGGGATTATGGTGGATCCGACCAAGATAGAGGCAGTGAGAGATTGGCTGAGGCCAAGGAGTGCTTCAGAGATTAGAAGTTTCCTAGGTTTGGCGGGACACTACCGACATTTTGTGGAAGGGGTTCTCGAGGATTGAAATGCTATTGATTGATCTAACACGCAATAATTTGAAGTTTGTTTAGTCTGACATGTGTGAGAACACCTCCAGGATTTGAAGCGGCGGTTGATTACTACTCCAGTACTTAGTCTTCCTTCGGATTAGGAGAAGTTTGTAGTTTACTGTGATTCTTCGAGACATGTCTTAGTCTGTGTTCTAATGGAAGCGGGTAAAGTGATTGCCTATGCCTCAAGATAGTAGAAGGATATGAACAGCGATACCCTACTCTTGATTTAGAACTGGCGGCAGTGGTATTCACACTGAAGGCGTGGTTGCATTATCTATATGGGGAAAAGTGTGAGATATACACTGATCACAAGAGTTTGAAGTACTTTTTCACACAAAAGCACTTGAACATGAGACAGAGACGTTGGTTGGAATTGGTAAAAGATCATGACTATGAAATTATTTACCATTCAGGGAAAGCCAATGTGGTGGCAGATGCTTTGAGTCAAAGAGGTCTACTAGAGCTGTTTAGTTCGAAATAGTTATCAAGAAAGTTGGCAGAGGATATGACCAGAGCGGGAATAGAATTGGTGCTGTGCCAGTTATCCAACATTACTTTATAGTCTACACTCTTGGAGAGGATAAATGAGGGTCAAATGGGTGATTCCCAATTGGTGAATCATAGACAGGACGTTCTAGCTCAAGTGTCTAAGGACTTTATGTTGGGAATCGTGCCCTTAAAGCAATTGTAGTTGACAATGGTTTTAATGAAATAAATGATTGAATTTAATTATTTTATATATGTAGTGTACGCCCTAAATATCCATGGACTATTAGTGAGCTGGAAAAGGGCATAATTATATTAGCCACGTGGAAGCCACCTACCCGGAGCCGCGGTTACAAGGCTCTACTTCTTTAGCTCGAGGTAACCAAAGGTTTAGTGAGATTACTAAGGCGTCGGGTCAGCAGTGTGGACACCACGGGCTAAGAATATATCAAGCTCGAGATATGAGCTGGAGATGGCAACTCTGACCATTAATAAAGTCAACCACGCAATGTAAACGTGCATATATCAGGCATCACGTGTCTACTCCATTCCTGAATTCTCGGACACGCAGCATAAACGTGCGTGTTCAGGCATCCACGACTGGGTTAGGCCATGCGGCCCATTATCCCCCTTACCTATTGATTAGACTACACTTCATTGTCAGGTTTTAGGAATTAATCATGAATGTCACAGAAGTGACATGATGGGTAAGAAGGTCACGGGATGACCTCCTTTTCCAACACCCAGGTGCCCTCTCCCTATAAATATGGAGACCCTGGGAGTTGCAAAGGGTTGGCCTCTATTTTGTAAAGAAACACCCTGTAAAGAATATCAGAGATATATCAATAATATTGGCTGGTGGACTAGAAGGATTTTAACCTTTGAACCACCTAAAAATGTATTCTAGTTATAATTTTCCTTTAAGATCATTCATCTATTACGGTTCATGACTTAGCACTAATCCCTCTCCGTATTCATATAATTATCTGTTGCCGAAGAACTGTGTCAACATGTAGCTTATGTACTATATTATTGTTAATAACATTAAGTAAATATAAGAATATTCCCAAGTTCATCTATGCGGTCTCAATCTCATATTAGTATGAAAGGATCGAGATTGAGATAATTGACTTAAATAGTTCGCAGTAAAATAAATTTATGGAATCTTTAGATTAATTACTTCTAGCACGGTCCACTAGTATTATGAATACACGTGACCTAACTTGATCCGCCCTGACGGGACTAGGATCGCATCCCCGGTCAGGCATCCTCCCTCACCAATAAGATACCCGTCTCCTCCCCAGCCAGTTTGAGACATTCCGGCTCATGGGAGCAGTAGAAGAAATCCTCTTTCCGTCGGACCTTCCCATCGTAGCCGGGCGCCCAGAGAACTCCCGGATCCTCATCCCCAGGGGCGGGATTTGAGCTTCTCAAATGGAAGTTACTGGACCGGGAGTCATCGAAGTGACATCTCTGGCGGAGACCTGCGCCATCGCTTGAGCTCGGCACAAAGCCCTCAGGCCGCCCTGAGGGGCGACCTCCGAGATCACCTAAACTCTCAAAAAGGAGACCCAGTTGGAGATGGCAGTCGTGCTCGCCAAGGGGAAGGCCTGTCTGAAGTACGTGACAGCGGGAACGTCCCATATAACCTATCTCAAGATAGGAGGGACAATAACCCGCCTAACGCGTACCATGGAACCGGAGCTGTTGAACAGCCCTAGAACAACCAAGAAAGTCAGGACAAAACCCTTGAGCGTCTGGCTCAAATGGAAGAGCTGATGAGGAAGCTCTTATCAGAAAAATAAAAAGATGAGTACGACTCGAGGGACGAACTCGAGCTCTTCACCCCCGGCATAGCGGCTACGGCGTATCCACCTGGTTTCCGTATGCCTCACTTGTCCAAATTCAACGAAAACGGGGACCCGTCAGATCATCTGGGTATGTTCAACACCCTGATGATGGCCCACAACATTGGTCCCGAGCTGAGATGTTTAATATTTCCTTCCACCTTGACTGGGCCGGCCAGGCAATGGTTCAAGCAGAGTAAAAAGCAATCAATCAGCTCGTGGAAAACCTTCTCTGCTGACTTCAAGAGAGCATTCCGAGCTTCTCAGGCTGCCCGCGTCAAGGCCGACACCCTGGCGAACGTAAGGCAGCAGCCCAACGAGCCATTGAAGGCATACCTAAGCAGATACACAAATGTCGCTGCTCGAGCCAGAGACGCAGATGACAGCTCCAAGCTCATGGCCTTGAGGACTGGAATCCTCGTCGGAGGCGGACTCTGGGAGGAGATACAGAGAAAGGGAGTTAGCACCGTAAACGAGTTTTTAAATAGGGCCCATGGATGGATAAACCTGGAGAAGGCGCGAGCATCAGCCGCAGGGACCAGCCAGGCCCCTGAGCAGCTCGTTGGAGTGGGAACGGAGGTCGTGACTGTGACGCAAACTGTTACACAGAATAACCAGTTTGGTGGAGGCAAGAGAAAAGGGAGCAGCGAGGGTGGCCAACATGGCCCAAATAAGAACAAGTCCGTAGAAAAATATAAGCCGGTCTACGCGACTTATACCAAGCTCACACACACTAGGGAGAACATTTTCCTAGAAAACTCTGCTCGCCTCCCCTGGAAGAAGCCAGAACCGTTGAAGCACCAGAACGGTAAGCGAGACCCCTCCAAGTTTTGTCGGTTCCAAAACGACATTGGCCACAACACCGATGATTGTAGGCACTTGAAGGATGAGATTAAGACTCTCATCAGAGCCAAACCCTTGGCTCAATATGCGCTGAATAGAGTTCCCGCAGGCCATCCAGCTCCGGAAGTCCCGATAAGCCAGCCCGGGTCTCGGGTGGATCAGGACGTCCCTCCTCCCGTGGCCCCCATCTGCCAGGTACGAGCAGGGGTGCCCAAAAGAGATATGTCAATGAACTTAAGGCTCATAATGGAGTGGAGTTCGTCCCTGAGCAACATCTACCCAAACAGCAACGATTGGAGAGGCAACCAATCATATTCACGAGGAAGATGCCAGCCACGTCCAATTCCATCATAACGACCCTCTGGTCGTAGCCGTTCAGCTCGCTAACCGGAGGGTTAGGAGAGTACTGGTTGATAATGGGAGCTCGGTAAACCTACTATTCCGGTCCACGCTAGAAAAGATGGGTTTACCTGTCACCGAGCTGAAAGCCACCTCCATGATGCTATACGGTTTCTCTGGAGAAGGGTCGGCTGCAATAGGAACGATCGAGCTGGTGATCACCTTGGGAGAGGGACCCCGGACAGTCTCAAAACTCCTCGAGTTTGTGGTCATCGATTGTCCCGCTGCGTACAACGCTATTTTTGGCCGACCTACATTGATAGCGTTTGAAGCCATAACCTTCATCCGCCACCTCGCACTGAAATTCCCCTCTTCCTCAGGGATATGCACGGTCCGGGGTGATCAGCTCGCTACCAGGGAATGCTACAACATTTCTATGAAGGGAAAATCAAAACCCAGGCAGGTAACGATGACCATCCAGAGCGGAAATGAGGAATCTCAGGAACTTGTGCCTAATCCTGAGATTTGAAAACCTGAGAGTGCCAAAGGGGAGGATATCATCCTAAATAATGATATCGACCCCAGAATAGGCGAGGATAGATCCGAGCTCCAAGCCATCAAAGAGCTCGAGGAGGTAAACATCGATCCACAAGACCCCACGAAGGTGGTAAAGCTCGGGAAGAATCTATGTAGCAAAAGGAAGGCGGAGCTGATTAAGTTTCTGCAGGAGAATCTAGACATGTTCGCCTGGTCTCATGAAGTCATGGTCGGGATCAGTCCGAGCGTCATCATGCACACCCTCCACTTGGATAAGAGCGTGCCTGCGAAATCCCAGAAACAAAGGCGCCTAGGAACAACCCGAGCTGAGGCCCTAGAAGAAGAAATAGCCCGGGCTATTAAAGTGTGGTTTTATTTGTGAGCCAAAATTCCCGGTCTGGGTCGCCAATCCTATGTTGGTCCCGAAGCCCAATGGGAAATGGCGGACCTGCATCGACTTCTCCGATCTGAACAAAGCCTGCCCCAAAGACTGCTTCCCATTGCCAAGGATCGACCAATTGGTAGACACCACGGTGGGGCACGAGCTCATGTCTTTTATGGATGCATATTCGGGCTATAATCAGATCGCCATGAATCTAGCAAACCAGGAACACACTAGCTTCATGACCCCAACTAACGTTTATTGTTACAAGGTCATGCCCTTCGGGCTGAAGAACGTCGGAGCTACATATCAGAGGTTGGTAAATAGGATGTTTGCCAACCAGATCGGGAAGAACATGGAAGTGTATGTTGACGACATGCTGGTCAAGTTGAAAACTGCCGATAACCATGTTTCTGATCTGGAGGAATGCTTTAAGATATTGAGAGAGTACGGCATGAGACTTAACCCCCAAAAATGTACTTTCGGGGTCGCATCAGGAAAATTCCTGGGTTTCATTGTCAATACCAGGGGAATAGAAGCAAACCCTGACAAGATCAGATCGCTGCTCGAGATGCCCTCACCTCGGTTGCGAAAGGACGTTCAAAGCCTGACAGGAAGGGTGGCGACCCTTAATCGGTTTATTTCTAAATCTACCGACAAGTGTCTGCCATTCTATAACCTGCTCCGGGGGAATAAGAAGTTCGAGTGGACCGAGGAGTGCGAACGTGCCTTCCTCGACTTGATAGCACATCTAGCCGAGCCGCCCGTATTATCCAAACCAACGGCAGGAGAGCCTCTTTTCCTTTACCTAGCTGTCACAAAAGATGCAGCTAGCGCCGTCTTAGTCCGAGAAGAGGACCGATCTCAAAAGCCAGTCTATTACATCAGCAAGAGGCTTCTCAGGGCTGAGACCCAGTATCCGTTGATGGAGAAGATGGCTTTCTGTCTCATTACGGCCTCCCGAAAGCTTAGGCCGTATTTCCAGTCCCACTCAATACACGTCATAACCGATCAGCCTTTAAGGCAGGTCTTGCAAAAACCTGAAGCATCGGGACGTCTGTTGAAGTGGGCTATTGAGCTTAGCCAGTTCAAAATTTTGCACATACCGTGAACTGCAATAAAAAGCCAGGCCCTGGCTGATTTTGTGGCAGAATGTACAGGATTCCGAGAAGATCCTGTGGAAGAGTCAGCCCAGACCTCCTTAGCCCAGGCCTCCTTAGTCCAGGCCTCATGGAAGGTCTTCGTAGATGGCTCGTCTAACGAGAACGGCTCCGGGGCTGGAATCATTTTGATATCCCCAGAAGGACATCGATTCCACTCGGTGCTGCAATTCAGGTTCAAAGCGTCCAACAACGAGGCCGAGTACGAAGCTTTACTGGCCGGGCTAAGGGTGGCCCAGGAGCTGAAGGCCATCTCCGTCCAGTGTTACAGCGATTCCCAGCTTGTGGTAAAACAAGTGTTAGGAGAATACCAAGCATGGGGAACCAAGATGGCTGCTTACCTGGCCAAGGTAAAGAGCGAGCTGTCCGCATTTGAGCGTGGCTCAATTGAGCAGATACCGCGGGAGCAGAATGCCAATGCAGACGCCCTAGCAAAGCTCGCTACCTCTGGGGAAACAGAAACTTTGGGGTTAGTGCCAGTAGAGTTCTTGGAAAAACCAAGCATAGAAGAAGTCGAGGCGGAGGTCGAGATGATCAACGCCAGACCGACCTGGATGACCCCCGTCCTCGAATATCTCATAGCAGGAAAGTTACCTGAGGAGTGAAATGACGCAAGGCGGGTACTTTACCAGGCTCCAAGGTATACAGTGATAGATGGGATATGATATCGGCGTGGACATTCTCTACCTCTCCTACGGTGTGTTCTGCGAAGCGAAGCGAAGACCATTTTGCAGGAAGTGCACGAGGGTTTTTGCGGAGATCACACCGGGGGGCAAAGCCTAGTCCTGAAAGTATTAAGGAAAGGGTATTACTGGCCCACTCTGTCAAAGGACTCGATCTCCTACGTCAAAAAATGTGACAAGTGCCAGCGATTTTCCACAGTTGCCCGAGCTCCTCCGGTCGAGCTGAAGATGATCTCGTCCCCATGGTCATTCGCGGTCTGGGGGATTGACTTGGTTGGTGCCCTCTCTACTGGAAAGGGAGGAGTTCATTACGCGGTGGTGGCTATCGACTACTTCACCAAGTGGGCAGAAGCAGAGCCCCTGGCATTGATCACTTCAAAAAGAGTCCTCGACTTCGTGGTCAAGAGCATTATCTGCCGTTTCGGACTACCAAAGAAGATCATGTCAGATAATGGGACGCAGTTCGATAGCGACCTCTTCACTGAATTATGTGAAAGGCACGACATTGTTAAAAACTTCTCCTCCATGGCCTATCCCCAAGCCAATGGGCAGGTCGAGGCTGTTAATAAGACGCTAAAGGCAAGCCTTAAGAAAAGACAGGACGAAGCCAAGGGAGTCTGCCCAGAATAGCTCCCCCAGGTACTGTGGGCATACCGGACCTCGCATCGAACGCCGACGGGTCATACTCCTTTTTCCCTGGCCTTCGGGAGTGAGGTAGTCCTTCCTGTCGAAGTAAAGGTAGCCTCACATAGAGTCCAGGCATTTGACCAAGACCGCAATCACGAATTGCTCTGCGCGTCCCTCGACCTGATTGACGAAAGACGAGAAGATTCCTAGCTACAACTCATGCATTATCAACAAAAGATCACTCGTTATTTCAACTCAAAGGTCAGGAAACCCGCCTTTAGCGTTGGCGACCTGGTCCTCAGAAGAGTCTTCCTAGCCAGTAAGGATCCCAAAGACGGAGTATTGGGACCAAACTGGGAATGGCCCTACCAGATAACCGAGGTCATAAAAGAAGGAACCTACAAGTTAGCTCGGCTTAATGGAGAAGCAGTCCCACGAACTTGGAACGCTATCCATTTGAAGAAATATTATCAATGATACCTTTGTAAGGCTTAATCAGAAAAGCCGTCTTTTGTTTATTAAGTAATGAGAATTAAATCTTTTTACATTATTGTGTATATTTGTGGATGTAACGTCAAGTAACCACGAAAGACCCTTTCCTAATTACTTGGGGGGCATATGTCCTGGATATAACCAGGTCGTCCTAAAAACTTAGAAGTTGATTCAAATTGATTGATCGATGTTTTTCTTAAAAAGCACGAGATATCGATAAAGGATTAACGTGAACTAAGTTGTATCCTAGATATAACCAAGTCGTCCTAAAAACTTAGAAGTTAATTCAAATTGATTGATCAATGTTTTTCTTAAAAAGCACGAGATATCGATAAAGGATTAACGCGAACTAAGTTGTATCCTGGATATAACCAGGTCATCCTAAAAACTTAGAAGTTGATCCAAATTGATTGGTCGATGTTTTTCTTAAAAAACACGAGATATCGATAAAGGATTAACACGAACTAAGTTTTCAAATTAATGTCCTGGATCCAACCAGGTCCTAAAACTTAGAAGTTAGTTCAAATTGGTTGATCGATGTTTTTCTTAAAAAGCACGAGATATCGATAAAGGATTAATACGAACTAAGTTTTCAAATTAATGTCCTGGATTCAACCAGGTCCTAAAACTTAGAAGTTAGTTCAAATTGGTTGATCGATTTTTTCTTAAAAAGCATGAGATATCAATAAAGGATTAACACGAACTAAGTTTTCAAATTAATGTCCTGGATACAACCAGGTCCTAAAACTTAGAAGTTAGTTCAAATTGGTTGATCGATGTTTTTCTTAAAAAGCACGAGATATCGATAAAGGATTAACACGAACTAAGTTTTCAAATTAATGTCCTGGATACAACCAGGACTTAAGTCTTAGAAGTTGGTTCAAGTTGATTAACATGTTTTTTCCTAGAAAAGCATAAGATGTCAATCAAAACACCAACAGAAACTAAGATTATTACCAAATGCATAGAGGAGAAGTAATAGTATGATCGAGGCAAAAAGATATATCAAAAGATTAAATAAATCTAAGGAAATCAATTGTCTCGAGGTTAAAAAACCTCATAATATAAAATAACAAAAAAAAATGATAAAAGAAAAGGAGAAAAGTCCTATGCCCCGCCAGGCCGCTCTGATGAGATCACCCCTTCGCCATCCTGCTCGGTGGCAGTGGAAGTCTCCCCGGTCTCGGAGGGCGCCTCTTGTTGAAGGCGAGCTTTGAACTTCTCCAGGAAGGACTCCCACACGTCCGGCCCCAGGAAGGAGAAGTCACCATCCGGGTTGAAGACCCAGCAGTGGTACAACATAGCCTCCATGGAGGAGCTGGAAGCTGCCCTCTCTGCTGCTAGAGTAGCCTTGGCCTCCTCGACCTCGACCTTCGCAGCGTACAACGTGGCCCGGGCAGCCTTGGCTTCCTCGAGCTCGATCCTCGCAGTGTCAAGGGTGACCCTGGTGGCCTCGGCCTTCTGAAGCTTGGTCCGAGATGCCTCCAGCTCGGTCTGCGCAGCAGCCGAAGCGGCCTGCGCGACCCTCTCATTTTCCCGGGCGGTTGCGAGGGCCGCCTTTGCATCCCTTTCTTGTTGTTGAGCAGATGGGAGGGCGACCTGAGCAGCCTGGTGCTCACCCCTGATCTCCTCGATCCTGGCCCGGGACCGAGATATGCTCCGGGGGAGGGCCAAAGCCGCCTGCAAGACCAAAAGATAATAAGGCAAGTGCCTTAGAAATAATAATAATAATACAAACAAACAGGGAGTACCAGTGGCAAAGCCAACTTACCGTGAGGGTCATCCCCAATGAAGAATCCATCATGTTCTTGAGGTTCCTTATCTCGATCTCCCGTAGATCCCTCGAGGTGGCATTGTAGCAATGGTCTACCATGTAGGTCGCGGTCTCGTAGACCGTCCCCCTAAAGACATCGGGGATTTTCTCCAAGGCCTGGGGGTTGATCGGGATGCGCACCTCGGGGGTCATAGCTGACAAGGTCCCAGTGGGCACCTTCGGTTCCCGAATAGAGACATGAGCTTGTGGAGGAGGTGGGGGCATCTTCTCCATGGCAGGAGGGGGTGGAGGCACTTTCTCTAGGGCAGCCAGGGCTTGGTTTTTCCCCTTGGCAGGAGATTTGGAGGTAGTCCCGACAGTTTTCTTCGCGTACCAGAGCCTCTTCACCATGGGCCCGGAAGACCCGGAGGAAGGGTTTCCTCCCTTGAACATAGCTTGAAGATCATTGCCCCCGGGCTGCGATATCTCCTCTGTTGAAACAAAGACAGCAAAGCATTAATATACATGTAAAAATATTTGTGCAAAACAACAAAAAAATAGAAAGCAGAACTTAAGTATGTATTGAAAGGGGTCCTACCCTCCAAGCTAGAGGAGGAACCTATGGTCACGACCTCCAACCCTGGAGCTTCAGCGAGGGAGTCTAAGATAACGAATTCACGAGCTAGAGGAGGCTCTGGATCCAGATCCGCCTCGGGACTGGAATCTTCTACGTATTGCCTAAGACCCGGAGTTACTACACCCTCCAGGAGGGAGGGCCACGACCTAAGATTGGTCCCGTACTCCTCGAAAAAGGCCGACCTAAAGGCCAGGGTATTATCTACAACTATAGTACCCCTAGGGTGGCTCATGTCATAACACAGCACGAGCTGGTCGATGCATTGGAGTAGGGTGATGTCGCGATCTGGGTCATTTTGGTGGTGATGAACGGGTTGGCTGGGGTTAAACCTAGCAAGTCGTAGGTTTGCAGTGGCCCTATCTAAGTCCCTAAATAAATAAGGGTTACCTTGGCCGGAGGGGCCGACTGCTGCCCCGGACTGGGCCCTCTTTACGTTGACTTCCCGGGCGACCTCCAGAGCCCGCTTCCGTCGTACGAGGGGCACCTCGTCCTCATCCTTTCTCGCGGCCTCCTCCTCGGGGATGGGTGCCATCTCGCGAGCAGCGGGGATGGTTCGCGGTCTCCTCAAGGCCAGAGTCTGGCCCGGAGAGATCAACTTACACGTCAGCATCGTCTCGTCAGACACGAGCTGGCGGTAATCTTTTTCACTTGGGGGCAGCCCCGCCAAGGTTTCATATTGACCCCCAAGGGTCACTGACTTGGCCGTCCTTGCGAAAATAGTTGCATGATAGTTTCTAAGTCAGGAACAAATAAAAAGAGGCTAATCAGCAACCAACTTACGAGCTGAGAGTAGAAGGTACTTACGAGGACGGTTGAAATAATGGTATTCGCAGTTGCGAAACCCCTTTGACATGAAGAACTGGTCCTTAAAGTCGTTGGGATGGCTGGGCAGCTCGATGACTGTAGCCGAATTTGGAAAACGGGTCAGGTAGTAGAACCCGTCACCTCGCCCCCGTTGCTCCGGGCTGGCTTTGAGGCAAAAGAAGTACAGGATGTCCGCCGGCGTGGGGACCTCCCATTCCTGCTTCAGGAATAAATACTTCAACCCCGCTAACAAACGGTAGGAGTTAGGGGGGAGCTGGAAGGGGGCCAACTTTACGTAATTTAAAAAATCCGCGAAGTACTGGTCCAGTGGGAGGAAGGCCCCAGCCTTGAGATGCTCATCGCTCCAGGCGGCATACTCCACGTCGAGTGGCGCGTAGCTCCGCTCGCCTTCAAGGGGAGGTTGGGCGTCCAGGGCGCCCCTCCCTATCTCAATGTTATGGGAAAGCATAATTTTGTTGGCTTTCCCTTGGGTGGTGACCTTCGAGGCGATCCTCTCGGCCTCGAAGAAGGCGTCGGGCCCCACCTTGACCTCCTTTTCCATGGTGGGGCCGAAGTGTGGAATTAGAGAGTCCGTTGCCACCTCCTTTCCTTTGTTGGTTTGTTGGGAAGATGAGCTGCCAGCACTCTTCTTGGGTGCGCTCTTCTTAGGTCCCATCTGGTCGCCTAACGAACAAAGAAGAAAATTTAGAAAAGGCGACCTAAGCATAAGAAAGAATCTAGCGCGAAGGGTTTCCTTTACACGGGCTGAGGTAATCTCAGCCCGTGGCGAGTGAGACCACGCGGTTCTATGAACACGCGCCTGTGCTCCCAACGGGTCCCCGATTACTCAGAATCCGTGTGTCAGGAGGGGTAGAATAAAAGTTTGCCTTGGAAGGAAAGTTTCGAAAGGCAAAATCGCCTGTGAAGCGTGTTCCCTAAGCTACCCGGTTTTTGCACCCTAGAAACTGGTTGTTCCAAACAGGCATAAAATTTTTTACCCAGAAAATCACCCCAGAAGTTGTATCCTATGAGTCATGCTCCTAAATAGTTTTTCCTACGGTCGATACCCCTAAGATAAAAACCTACGCATAAAATACCAGCAAAGAAAAAAAAAGACCAACAACCTAGTGCATGCGGCTAAAGAGAAAGTTTACCTAAGAAACAGTAAGGGAAAACGTTTAAAACATGCAACAAACGGAGGACTTACAAAAATTTCTTGCTGTGTAGAGGCTGAAAGAAGCGTCTGGGTTGAAATCCTGCTGAAATCGCTGGTAACGGAGTCACAAAAGAGCCCTCGGGTCTGAACCTCTGGAACGCTGGGAATAGTGACTGGGAGAAAGAAAGGGTTTTGAGACTGAGAAGAAAGAAGAAGATGAGAAAAATTTCAAATGAAAGGGTGGCTCATGCGAAAGGTGGCCAGCCTTTTATATACGTAAAAGGCCAAAGGATGAGGGCCATTCGATTGTCTTGATGTGGGATACAAGGATCACTACTCAAGAGACGAAACGACGGCCGAAGATAGGCTAAGCCATTTAATGCGATTCTCAAAAGACGGACCGTCACCAACCACGATGCTCCACGTATTCGATACCAGCGTAATGAGCAGAATATGAAGAGTCCACAAAGAAGCCTAAAAGCCCCCACTGTGGCCCCAGGTGATGTCATATGCCACGAGCAGGGGCTTGGGGGGAAAATGTATGCCCTAAATATCCACGGACTATTAGCGAGCTGGAAAAGGGCATAATTATATCAGCCACGTGGAAGCCACCTACCCGGAGCTGCGGTTACAAGGCTCTACCTCTTTAGCTCGAGGTAACCAAAGGTTTAGTGAGATTACTAAGGCGTCGGGTCAGCAGTGTGGACACCACGGGCTAAGAATATATCAAGCTCGAGATATGAGCTGGATATGGAAACTCTGACCATTAATAAAGTCAACCAGGCAATGTAAACGTGCATATATCAGGCATCACGTGTCTACTCCATTTCTGAATTCTCGGACACGCAGCATAAACGTGTGTGTTCAGGCACCCACGAATGGGTTGGGCCATGCGGCCCATTATCCCCCTTACCTATTGATTAGAGTACACTTCATTGTCACGTTTTAGGAATTAATCATGAATGCCAAAGAAGTGACATGATGGGTAAGAAGGTCACGGGATGACCTCCTTTGCCAACACCCAGGTGCCCTCTCCCTATAAATATGGAGACCCTGGGAGTTGCAAAGGGTTGGCCTCTATTTTGTAAAGAAACACCCTGTAAAGAATATCAGAGATATATCAATAATATTGGCTGGTGGACTAGAAGGATTTTAACCTTTGAACCCCCTAAAAAAGTATTCTAGTTATAATTTTCCTTTAAGATCATTCATCTATTACGGTTCATGACTTAGCACTAATCCCTCTCCGTATTCATATAATTATCTGTTGCCAAAGAACCGTGTCAACATGTAGCTTATCTACTATATTATTGTTAATAATATTAAGTAAATATGAGAATATTCCCAAGTTCATCTATGTGGTCTCATATTAGTATGAGAGGATAAAGATTGAGATAATTGACTTAATAGTTCGCAGTAAAATAAATTTATGGAATCTTTAGATTAATTACTTCTAGTACGGTCCACTAGTATTATGAATACACGTGACCTAGATCTGGGTCACTAGTGTAGTAGGACACTTTAGTGGAGGTACTATGCATGCTGAGAGTATGTAGAACTGGACCAGATGTGATTTAATAATACTTGTTTAAATACCGTTTCGTAGTATTATAAAACACATCAACTGATGATCATATACAGACATATCTTAATCCTGAAATTACTATGAACTCCTATATATGTCATTTGATCCTTTGATTCATGCATTACGGTTTCTCAGAATGATCAGGCTAAGAACAATTGTTTTGGGGACTCAATGATGTATATGGCTAGGGACATAGCTTAACAGATATGGAATCTATACCTTCTTATAGATTGAATGTTGGTTCCCTATTGGGTTGACTTTTGGAACAGAAAATGTTATTGACGTAAAATTCATAATCATATTATGAATTAACCTTCACTAGTAAAGTCAATGGTACAATAGGAATCAAGATAGAATTAAAAGTGTAAAACAATAATTTTATTCCCACTTAATTATGAATTATCAATAGAGGATTAATTTGTATCTAATGATTATATAAATTGACACTTTATGGTTACAATAAAGTACTCAGTAAATATGTCTTTAATTCTCAAGAGTACAGTCTCATATTTATAGTGGAGTAATCATGAGATTAATAAATAAGATTATTTAATCAAAGAGTTTTGGATAATAATCTTTTATTTATTGAAGCATGGAATTGTTGGTCCATAGGTCCCCGGGGCGGCTTTATCAACACTATTTAAGGTAAGAGTTGATATAAGGGTCAAATTGTGAATGTGCTATTTGATTCTTTGGGATACATATGCAATTAAGTAATAATTGAAGTTACACAATTTATTATTGCATTATTTCAATTTTCGAAATAGTGTAGAAATAAAAGAAGTTGATTTTAATCAATTATTTTATTTAAGAGTGAAAAGATAAATATGGATAGTCAAAATTGGTTTTGATTATTATATTTATTTAATTAATAATAAGATGATAATGGAAATTCAAATTTTGAATTTTGAAATTTAAGTTGTTATCTTTGATACCTTATTTGAATTTCTAATTATTAATTGATTAAAATAAAAATAAGTGAAAAATCAAATCCCCTTAATTCAGGGAAGTGCTACACGCATAGGCTTTCCTGGATTGCCCTATGTGTAACACCCTAAACTTTAGGGACCGTTATGGTGTGCCTTGTAAACAGTGCTAAACTCGCTAATCAAGTCATTTGGAAAAAATCGTGTAACTAAGTATGATTAGCGGTTTAGGGATTAAATTTTTTGGTTAAGATATAACGTCTCATTAGAATGCTTATTATATACATTTGGTATCCCAAAAATATAATTTATTGGTCTATTACAAGAAAATATTTACAACCATCCGATCTAAGCGGCAAAACAGGGTTTAACCCTAGTTCCTCTCCTTCAAACCTCGGCTGTGGCAGTCGAGCAGCTGCATATGTACACATCGTCACCTAAGCTCTCCAGCTCAAGGATGGTTCAACTTTCTTTTGCCTTTACCTGCACCACATAGCACCCATGAGCCGAAGCCCAGCAAGAAAACTCAATATGCTCATGGACAGTAATAACATGTCATCAAATCATAATGTGCATGCCAAGCATTAATAGCCTTCATCATGCATGAAAATTGTTGACGCGGTTCTTCGCCAACAGGTAATTAAGAGAATGAGAGAAAATGATTAGTGCTAAATGTGAACCGAAAATAGATATATGATCTTGGAGGACGAAAGGGGTGACTCAAGACACGGTTTTTAAGTGGTTCAAAGGTTAAAATCCTTCTACTCCACTAGTCAGTATTATTGCTCTATACTGGATATTTGGTTACAAAGTATTTCTTACAAGGGATTATTTTTCCAACCCCTATCAACTCCCAGGGTCTCCATATTTATAGGAGAAGGCACCTGGAAGTTGGTAGGGAGGTCATCCCGTGACCTTCTTACTTGTCGTATCAATTCTGTGTCATTCATGATTAATTCCTAAACCTGACACATAAGTGTGGTCAAATCAATAGGTAAGGAAGTAATGGGCCGCACGGCCCAACCCCACCGTGGGTGTCTGAACACGCACGTTCCTGCTGCGTGTCCGAGAAGTCAGGGGGATATCAGACACGTGATGCCTGATATATGCACGTTTACCTTGCGTGTGTTTACTTCTCAAGGGGTCATAGCTCCATGTCCAGCTCGTACTGCGAGCTGCATGCTGGACTCGACCTTCGGCCTTCAGGGGGCCTGCTCCAGTCTTGGACAATGGAGGCGAGCCCTTTGGGCTTCCTCGAGCTAATGACAGAAGCTCCAGTTTCAGGGGAGTTCATGAGATAACTACGATTGGTCAGCAGCTCACTTGCTAATCAGCCCGTGGGAAAACCAGGGCGTACATCTGCCCCCCAAGCTCCTGCTCGTGGTATACCACGTCGTATATAAGACCACAGTAGGGGCTTTCGGACTTCCCCATGAACTCTTCGCATTCCACCTTTTATGCAGGCGTCTGATACGTGGAACATCGTGGGTGGTGACGGACGAGACGATGGTGTTCTGCAAGCTGATTTTTCCAAATCAGACCCTGAACCTAAAGAGGCCCCGGGGGCCGCCCCCAGCTCGGGACACCAGACCCATCATCGTGGAGGAGGTCGCAGGAGATGAAGATGAGGAGGACGAGGGCGACGAAGT
The DNA here is from genome assembly GCF_963169125.1 of Humulus lupulus. NCBI lineage: Eukaryota > Viridiplantae > Streptophyta > Magnoliopsida > Rosales > Cannabaceae > Humulus > Humulus lupulus. The sequence continues at coordinate 187,833,918 of NC_084793.1, read as the reverse complement.
TTCGCTCGTGAGGAGCAGGAAGAGGACCTTGGAGGTCGCCCAGAGGATGGGCGAGGAGAGGATCCAATCCGGAGCAGCCGCGGGTCCTTTTGGCCAAGGTAACCCTTACTTGCTTAGGAGTCTAGATAGGGCCACCGCAGACCCCCGGCTGGCTAGGTTAAATCCTAGGCAGCTCATCCATTGTCACCGAAGCGACCCGGACCTGAACACCCTCCTGCTCCATTGTGTCGACCGGCTCGTGCTGGATCACCAAGAGAGCCGGCCTAGAGGTACCGTAGTAGTAGATAACACCCTAGCCTTTAGGTCGATCCTATTCGAGGAGTATGGGACCAACTTACGCACATGGCCATCACTCATGAGGGGTATCTATGCTCCGGGGCTTAGGCAGTATGTAGAAGAATCTAGCCCTGAGTCAGAACCGGACCCAGAACTTGCGCCAGTTCGGGAAATAATCGTCTTAGGTTCTTCCAGCTCGAGGGGTAGGGCTCCCTTAGTATTCACACCCTTTTTATATTTAACCCTTTGTCCTTGTCTGTATGGTTGCTAACTTGTACTAACAATGTTTTTTTTTCGACAGAAGAGATGTCTCAGCCCGAGGATAGCTTGCGAGGCGCAGTCTTCGGGGGAAACCCCTCGGCCGGACCAAGGCTAAAAAGGCTCTGGGGGTCCAGGAGCGCCGCTGGGACCTCCACCAAGTCTCCGGCAAAGGAGAAGGAGAAAACCCTGGCCGCCCAGGACATGGGAGCAATTCTTCCTACCGCAAGAGCAGGCCAAATGCCTCCCCCACCTTCGCGAGCTCCAGCCGCCATTCAGGACGGAGGAACGGAGCCCGGGACTCCGATCGTGGCGGTCTCCGATGTGCGCATCCCAGTCAACCCTTAGGACCTAGAGAAGATCCCAGAGGCCTTCCGGGGGACGGTGTATGAGTCGGCGAACTACGCCGTCAGCCATACATACAAGTTCACCGAGAAGGAGCTTCGGGCCATCGAGACCATGAGCCCGGTGGACGTGCTGGAATCTTCAATGGGCATGGCCATGACAGTAAGCCAACCCAGACTTGTTGTTTTTTTTTTTTTTTATTCTTTGCTCTGCTTGTGCCTAAGGCAATTGTCTCTTTGTCTTTGCAGAGTGTTGTCACCCTACATCGGAGCATCATCAGGACCAAAACTCAGCTAGAGGATATGAGGACCGAGCACCAGGCCTCCCTTCGGGAGGCTAAGGCGACTAAAGATGCCTTGGCGACCTCGAAGGCCGAGTTGGAGAAAGCCCTCTCGAAGGTCCAGGAGCTCGAAGCCTCCCTCGCCACCTCGCGGACGGACCTCGAGGCTGCGAAGACTGAGATCCAGGCCGCCCTAGAGGCTGAACGGGCCACTTCGGAGCAGTCCATGCAGGATTTGTTCTATCACTGTTGGGCTTACAATCCGGAGGCTGAATTCTTCTTCATGGAGCCGAGCCTTTGGGCGCGCTTGCTGGTGAAGTTCCAAGCTCGTCTTGAGAAAGAGGCGCCGCCTTCGGAGACTGGAAAAGCCTCGGGCGCGGCGGAGCAGGGTGAGACAGCGACCTCCAAGGGGCCATCTGACGGAGCTTAGGGCGTTCCTTCCCTGTTGCCTTTGAACATTTTTAAGTATATTTTTTTTTGTAACCTTTGCATGAGGTGTTTTCACCTCGAGACAATTTGCTCTAACGTTTTTAATTTACGCTCTTTCATGCTTTTAAGCATTTCGGCTATAATTTACGGAAAAACCTAGTTCGCGTTAACTTTAACCCATATTTCGAGCTCTTGAAGTAGAACAACGATCAATAGATTTAAATCAACATCTAAGGTTTATGACCTGGTTAAAACTAGGAACTTAATTTGAAAACTTAGTTCGCGTTAACTCTTATCCATATCTCGAGCTCTTTAAGAAGAACAACGATCAACAGATTTAAATCAACTTCTAAGTTTTATGACCCGGTTAAAACCAGGAACTTAATTTGAAAACTTAGTTCGTGTTAACTTTTATCCATATCTCGAGCTCTTTAAGAAGAACAACGATCAACGGATTTAAATCAACTTCTAAGTTTTATGACCCGGTTAAAACCAGGAACTTAATTTGAAAACTTAGTTCGTGTTAACTTTTATCCATATCTCGAGCTCTTTAAGAAGAACAACGATCAACAGATTTAAATAAACTTCTAAGTTTTATGACCTGGTTAAAACCAGGAACTTAATTTGAAAACTTAGTTAGTGTTAACTCTTATCCATGTCTCGAGCTCTTTAAGAAGAACAACGATCAACAGATTTAAATCAACTTCTAAGTTTTATGACCCGGTTAAAACCAGGATAGGACTTAGTTAGTGTTAACCCTTATCAATATCTCGCGTTTTTAAGAAAACCACGGTCAATCGATAAGAATCAACATCTAAGTCGTTAAGGAGACCTGGTTATATCCAGGTACCATATGCCCCCCAAGTAACTGGGAAAGGGTCTTTCGTGGTTACTTTACATTACACTTGCAAATATGCATAAAAAGTTGATTTTCATTAATACATAAGAAGTGGCCTTCCAGGCCTTACAAGTAAATCATTGGTAATATCTCTTTAAGTGGACGACGTTCCAAGTTCGTGGGACCGCCCCTCCATCAATTTGAGCTAGCTTATAAGTTCCCTCCTTGATGACTTCGATGACCTGGTATGGTCCTTCCCAGTTCGGACCCAAAACTCCGTCTTTGGGATCTTTTCCGGCGAGGAAAACTCTTCTCAGGACCAAGTCGCCTACGCTAAAGGTGCGTTTTTTAACCTTGGTGTTGAAGTAGCGGGCGATTTTCTGCTGATAATGGGCGAGCTGAAGTTGCGAATCCTCCTGCCTTTCCTCAACCAGATCGAGGGAATGGCATAAGAGCTCGTGGTTTCGGTCTTGGTCGTAAGATTGGACTCTATGCGAAAGAACCTTTATCTCCACGGGGAGGACTGCCTCACTCCCAAAAGTTAAAGAAAAAGGAGTATGACCCGTAGGAGTTCGATGCGAGGTTCGGTATGCCCATAGGACCTGGGGGAGCTGTTCTGGCCAGACCCCCTTCGCTTCATCTAATCTTTTCTTGAGGCTCACCTTTAAAGTCTTGTTGACAGCTTCAACCTGGCCATTAGCCTGAGGATAGGCCACGGAGGAGAAACTTTTCACAATCCCATGTCTGTCACAGAACTCGGTGAACAGGTCGCTGTCGAACTGAGTGCCGTTAGCGGAGACGATCTTCTTGGGCAGGCCGAAGCGACAGATGATGCTTTTAACCACGAAGTCAAGCACCTTTTTAGACGTGATTGTTGCCAACGGCTCTGCCTCAGCCCACTTGGTAAAGTAGTTGATGGCTACCACGGCGTAACGGACCCCGCCCTTTCCAGTGGGCAGGGCGCCTACTAAGTCTATTCCCCAAACGGCAAATGGCCAAGGGGCCGAGATCATTTTCAGCTCGACTGGAGGAGCTCGGGCAACCGCAGCGAATCGCTGGCACTTGTCGCACCTCTTCGCGTATGAGATCGAGTCTTTGGACAGAGTCGGCCAGTAATACCCTTGCCTGAGAACTTTTAAGGCCAGGCTCTGCCCCCCAGTGTGGTCTCCGCAGAATCCTTCGTGAACTTCCTGCAGGATGAGCTTTGCTTCACTTGGATGAACGCACCGGAGGAGAGGTAGGGAATGCCCACACCGGTACAACACCCCATCGACCAACGTATATCTCGGAGCTTGATACAAGATTCGCCGTGCGTCGTTACGTCCTTCACGCAGCGTGCCCTCGACGAGATACTCAAGAATGGGGGTCATCCAGGTTGGCCTAGCGTCAATCATTTCGACCTCCGCCCGATCTTCTTCTATACTTGGTTGCTCCAAGAATTCTATCGGCACCAATCCCAAGGTCTCCGTCTCTCCCGAGGTGGCGAGCTTGGCAAAAGCATCTGCATTAGTGTTCTGCTCCCGAGGTATCTGTTCGATCGATCCTCACTCAAATGCGGACAACTCAGCTTTTACCTTTGCCAGATAGGCGGCCATCTTGGGTCCCCGCGCCTGATACTCGCCCAGGACCTGGTTCACCACGAGCTGGGAGTCACTGAAGCACTGGACGGAGCTCGCCTTTAACTCCCTGGCTATCCTTAGGCTGGCCAGCAAAGCTTCGTATTCCACCTCGTTTTTGGAGGCCTTGAACCCGAACCTTAGCGCCGAGTGGAATCTATGTCCCTCGGGGGATATCAGAATGATTCCGGCCCCGGAGCCGTTCTCATTGGATGAACCGTCTACAAAGATCTTCCACAACGATTGGGGCGAGGTGAGCTGAGATGAGCCCTCTGCGGGATTCTCCTGGAATCCCGTGCATTCTGCCACGAAATCGGTGAGGGCCTGACTTTTTATAGCAGTTCGTGGCTTGTAGAAAATCTCGAACTGGCTGAGTTTGACCGCCCATTTTAACAAGCATCCCGATGCTTCAGGTTTTTGCAAAACCTGCCTTAGAGGCTGATCGGTCATGACGTGTACTGAGTGGGATTGGAAGTATGGCCTGAGATTTCGCGAGGCCGTGATCAGGCAGAACGCCAATTTTTCCATCAGTGGGTATCGTGATTCTGCCCCGAGAAGTCTCTTGCTGATGTAGTAGACTGGCTTCTGAGCTTGGTCCTCTTCTCGTACCAGTACGACGCTAGCTGCATCCTCAGTGACAGCTAGGTAGAGAAAAAGAGGCTCGCCTGCCTTGGGCTTGGATAGCACAGGTGGTTCAGCCAGATGCGCCTTCAGGTCGAGGAATGCGCTTTCGCACTCTACTGTCCATTCAAACTTTTTGTTTCCTCGGAGCAGGTTGTAGAAGGGCAAACACTTATCGGTTGACTTGGAAATAAACCGGTTCAGTGCGGCCACTCTCCCTGTTAGGCCTTGGACATCTTTCCGCGACCTGGGCGATGGAAGCTCGAGCAGTGACCTGATCTTGTTGGGGTTTGCCTCGATTCCTCGGGTATTGACTATGAACCCCAGGAATTTTCCTGACGCGACTCCAAAAGTGCATTTTTGGGGATTGAGCCTCATGCCGTATTCTCGTAATATTTTAAAACATTCTTCCAGGTCGGAAACATGGTTGTCGGCAGTCTTTGACTTGACTAGCATGTCATCAACGTACACTTCCATGTTTTTTCCGATCTGGTCTGTGAACATTCTGTTTACCAATCTTTGGTAGGTAGCTCCGGCGTTCTTCAGACCGAAAGGCATGACCTTGTAGCAATAGACATTAGTCGGGGTCATGAAGCTGGTGTGTTCTTGATCCGCCGGATTCATCGCGATCTGATTGTAGCCTGAGTACGCGTCCATAAAGGACATGAGCTCGTGCCCCGCCGTGGCATCCACCAGCTGATCGATCATTGGTAATGGAAAACAATCCTTGGGGTAGGCTTTATTTAGGTCGGAGAAGTCAATTCAGGTTCGCCACTTTCCGTTGGGCTTTGGAACTAGCACGGGGTTGGCGACCCAAATTGGAAATTTGGCTTCACGGATAAAACCACAATTTTTGAGCCGGGCTACTTCTTCTTCTAGGGCTTCAGCTCGGGTTGTTCCTAAACGTCTTTGCTTCTGAGACTTGGCAGGAACGCTTTTGTCCAGATGGAGCGTGTGCATGATGACACTCGGGCTAATTCCCACCATGTCCTCGTGGGACCAGGCAAATACATCTAAGTTAGCCCACAGGAACGTAATCAGCTCCGCCTTCCTCTTGCTACAGAGGTTTTTCCCTAGCTTGACCATCCGTGATGGATTTTGTGGATCAAGGTTCACCTCCTCGAGCTCCTCAATAGCCTGGAGCTCGGATCTGTCTTCTCCTACTCGGGGGTCAATGTCCTCACTCAAGGCGACATTTTCCCCTTTGGCGTTTTGAGGTTTTTCAATCTTAGGAGCCGCCAAGGGTTCCTGGGATTCCTCTTCACTCAGAATGGCCATAGCCAGCTGCCCGGGTTTAGATTTTCCCTTCATGGAAATGCTGTAGCATTCCCTGGCAGCGAGCTGATCGCCCTGGATCGTGCAGATTCCCGTCGAGGTGGGGAACTTCATGGCGAGGTGTCGGATGGAAGTGATGGCCTCGAAAGCTATGAGCGTAGGTCGGCCCAAAATGGCGTTGTAAGCAGCGGAGCAGTCTATGACCACGAACTCGAGTAGTTTGGATACTGTTCAAGATTCATCTCCTAGGGTGATCACCAGCTCGATCGTCCCTATCGCTGCTGATCCTTCTCCCAAAAAACCATACAGCATCATGGAGGTTGCCTTTAGATCGGCGACAGTCAGACCCATCTTCTCTAAGGTGGATCGGAATAGAAGGTTCACCGAACTTCCGTTGTCTATCACCACCCTTCTCACTCTCCGGTTGGCGAGCTGGACTGCTACAACCAAGGGGTCATTGTGAGGGAACTGGACATGGCCTGCATCTTCCTCCGTAAAAATGATTGGTTGCCTCTCCAATCGCTGCTGTTTTGACTGACGCTGCTCCGGGACGAACTCCACTCCATTATGAGCCTTTAGTTCATTCACGTATCTCTTCTGGGCGCCTCTGCTTGTGCCATCCATGTGCGGTCCTCCAGAGATGGTTGATATCTCTCCTCCGACCACGGGAGGAGGGACGTCCTGATCTACCCGAGACCCGGGCTGACTGGCTGGGACCTCTGGAGTAAGTCGACTCGCTCGGACCCGGTTCCGCGAGTATTGAGCCAAGGGACCGGCTCGGATGAGAGTCTCGATCTCATCTTTTAGGTGCCTGCAATCGTTGGTATTGTGGCCCACATCGTTATGAAAACGGCAAAATTTGGAAGTGTCTCTCTTTCCCTTGTGGTGCTTCAATGGCTCCGGCCTCTTCCAGGGGACCCGAGTAGAGTTGGCCAAGAAGATACTTTCTTTGGACTGAGTGAGCTCGGTATACGTCGTGAAGACGGGCTTAAACTTATCTACGGGTTTATTCTTCTTTTGGCCTTGCTGACTGTTTTCGCCATTGCCCTTTCTTTTGCCTCCACCGGGCTGGTTGCTCTGCGCGACGTTCGGGGTCGTCGCCACAACCTCCGCCCCTATTCCCGCAGGCCGATCGGGAACCTGGCTGGTTCCCGCAGCTGAGGCCTCGGCTTCTTCCAAGTTTATCCACTCTTGGGCCCTGTTAAGGAACTCGTTGACCGAGCTGACTCCCTTCCTCTGTATATCCTTCCATAGGTCTCCTCCGACAAGGATTCCGGTTCTCATGGCCATGAGCTTAGAGCTATCATCTGCGTCTCTAGCTCGAGCAGCGACGTTTGCGAATCTGCTCAGGTAGGCCTTCAGAGTCTCACCGGGCTGCTGTCTCACGTTGGCCAGGGAGTCGGCCTGAACACGGGCGGCCTGAGAGGCTCGGAATGCCCTTTTGAAGTCGGCTGAGAAGGCCTTCCAGGAGCTGATTGACTGTCTTTTACTTTGCTTGAACCACTGTCTAGTGGGTCCAGTCAGCGTGGAGGGGAAGATCAAGCATCTCAGCTCCGGGCCAATGTTATGGGCCATCATTAGGGTGTTGAATATCCCTAAATGGTCCGAGGGGTCTCCGTCCCCGTTGAACTTGGACAGGTGAGGCATACGGAAACCAGATGGGTATGCCGTCGCTGCTATGTTGGGGGCGAAGAGTTCCATCTCGTCCCCTGAATCATATTCGTCTTTTTCTTTTTCTGATAGAAGTTTCCTCATCAGCTCCTCCATCTGGGTCAGGCGATCGAGGGTTTGGTCCTGATGTCCTAGGTTATTCCGGGGCTGTTCAACAGCTCCGGATCCATTATACACATTTGGTGGGTTATTGCCCCTCCTATCTTGAGATAGGTTATTTGGGACATCCCCTCCGTTGCGTATTTCGGACAGGACCCCCCCTGAACGAGCCTGGCCACCACTTCCAGCTCGGTCTTCTCTGTGAGAGTTGAGGCGATCTCGCAGGTCACGTCCCTGGGTTCTCTGGGGACTTTGCGCCGAACTTAACCGCTGACGCAGGTCTCCCCCAGAGAGTTCACTCCGGTGACTGCCGGTCCAGTGGCTCCTGCTGGATAGGCTTGGAGTCCGCCTTCGGTGGTGACAATCTGAGTTTCCCTCAGGCGCCCTGCTATGCCGGGAAGGTCCAGCAGACGGTGGGTTTCTCCTACTACTCCCGTAGGCTGGGACGTCCCGGACGGGCCGAGGAGGAGACGGATATCTGATCAGAGATGGAGGATGCCTGACTGGAGAGGCGATCCTAGCTCCGTCTGGACGGATCAAGTTCGGTGGGGGCCTTTCGGCCCTACCGACCTGCTGGTCCTACGCTGGGCGATCTGGATGGGGCACAGGACGGTCGTTGGGGACGGGCTGTCGTCGCGAGCCCTCCCCGGATCTTCTTCGGGAATTTCCCCGAGCTCCCCTGGGCGTCCTCGAGGATGGCTGAGAGCTAGGAGTTGATGTCCTAACCGAACGGCTGTATTGTTGTTGTCTGGTCCTAGGCACTTCCCCGAAGTTTTCCTCTCAATGGTGTGATGAAGGGGTGGAGTTGGCTGCCGGAAACCTATCCGAACAGCTATGCCTGGACCGGTTATCCCGGTGAGACTTAGGAGCCTCGCCTTGCCTCTCTCCGACGTTAACGCCGGTTGTGAGAGGGGGTAATCGGGCCAGGATATCCTTGATTTGCTGGCTGGCCGTTACTAACTGGCTCCTCAGTTGAGCGTTCTCCATCTCCACCGCAGTATAATAACACGGGTTCGGATTAGGCGGCTGAGGCGTCGAACTACCGGTATCACCTTGGCCCGCCGACTGTTTTCCTGGTCGCTGCTGGACTTCAGGAATTTGTTCATCAGGGATGCTAGTATGATGAGCCTCCTGCCCATCATGTTGTTCTGTCTCGTTGCCATGCCTGGACCGTGTAGTCACCATAGTTGGATGTTTGCAGCAGCACTAATCGAAAAAGCTCTCAATGAAAGCACCAAACTGTTGACGCGGTTCTTCGCCAACAGGTAATTAAGAGAATGAGAGAAAAGGATTAGTGCTAAATGTGAACCGAAAATAGATATATGATCTTGGAGGACGAAAGGGGTGACTCAAGACACGGTTTTTAAGTGGTTCAAAGGTTAAAATCATTCTACTCCACTAGTCAGTATTATTTCTCTATACTGGATATTTGGTTACAAAGTATTTCTTACAAGGGATTATTTTTCCAACCCCTATCAACTCCCAGGGTCTCCATATTTATAGGAGAAGGCACCTGGAAGTTGGTAGGGAGGTCATCCCGTGACCTTCTTACTTGTCGTATCAATTCTGTGTCATTCATGATTAATTCCTAAACCTGACACATAAGTGTGGTCAAATCAATAGGTAAGGAAGTAATGGGTCGCACGGCCCAACCCCACCGTGGGTGTCTGAACACGCACGTTCCTGCTGCGTGTTCGAGAAGTCAGGGGGATATCAGACACGTGATGCCTGATATATGCACGTTTACCTTGCATGTGTTTACTTCTCAAGGGGTCATAGCTCCATGTCCAGCTCGTACTGCGAGCTGCATGCTGGACTCGACCTTCGGCCTTCAGGGGGCCTGCTCCAATCTTGGACAATGGAGGCGAGCCCTTTGGGCTTCCTCGAGCTAATGACAGAAGCTCCGGTTTCAGGGGAGTTCATGAGATAACTACGATTGGTCAGCAGCTCGCTTGCTAATCAGCCCGTGGGAAAACCAGGGCGTACAAAAATAAGTTCAAATAAATGATTATGAGGTTCTGCATCTGAATAGATGACTAATGAGTCAATCTCTGGGGACCTGCTTCTTGAATAGATGACTAGTAAGTCAATCTCGAAGTGGGTGACTAATGAGTCACACCCTGCATAGGTGACTAATGAGTCACACTCTGTATAGAAGACTAATGAGTCTATCTCCGTGTAGATGACTAATGAGTCCATCTCTGTCTAGGTGACTAATGAGTCACACTCAGTATAGGAGACTAATGAGTCTCACTCTGTATAGAAGACTAATGAGTCTATCTCTGTATAGGTGACTAATGAATCACGCTCTGGATAGATGACTAATGAGTCATACCCTGGAGGTCCCATACCCTCCTAGCCATGTGACATGTAGGTCACCTTAGCCTTTCTGGCTCTGGCTCTAAATAACTAGCCCTTAGACTAGACAAGCGCTTTTAATTTTCATCGAACTTGAGATCGGTCCAGCATTAATGCTCATTTGAGTCACTTAATGCAGATGTCGATTAGATCTAATCTTTTATCGGCTTGCGTTAACACTCTAAGACCGTACTTGACTTAAGAGTCAATCCCATGTGACCAGTACTCAGTACCACTGCCAAACTTGACTAATGAGTCACAGCTTCACAATTGATACTGACACCATTGTCAATTCTAACTAATGAGTCAGTGCCATGCACAAGTAAGCAATGCTATCAGGCATATATCATATGTCAAATATCTAAACGTACGGCATTCAGCATGCTTACTTAACAGTTGCTAGCACAATTATGATCATGCACAAACACAGAGACTCAAGCTCTGATCAGTCTCATATTCAACATTCATGGCATGCCCTAAACACATGTTTCTCGTGCATCATATGCATCACATTTAATCACCTGACATGCCTCAATAATAATCATACACGAGTGAGCAAGATTGCTAAGCATTTGATATGCTATCAATGTTCACATTTAAACATCCAACATGCATAAAGAATAACCATGCATGTCACATATGGGGTGCATTTTTCTTACCTTTGGACCAAGCACAAGTTACCAATAAACGAGCCACAAGCACAATCCTGATTCCAATCCCCTAGTGATAACCTAGTCACAACAACAAATGGTGATCCAATGAGTTCAAGTTTTAAAACCAATCCCGGAACCAAGACCTAGCCTCCGAGACATCAAATTCCACTAAACCGGGTAGTATGAACAATCCCGAGGCCTAACGTTTGAGTTTCCCTAACCAAAACATCATTTGGCCATAAGCAGCACAAAGCGTCGTGGCCCCCTATCCAATAGCCGCGGCCCCCAGCCCTTTGAAAACTCTCCAACTGCTTCTTCGAGCCTGGGCCATGGCGCCCAAGAACAGGGCCGCGGCCCAACCTCAGACCAGCCATTTTTCCCCGTTTTTAACCTTTCAAATCCTTCCAAAATCCTATCCAAACATCTCCATACTCAAAAATCAAAGTTCCCAAACATTCCCAAGATCCAAAACCCATAAAACATAAGCTTCAATTCAATAAAAAACTCATCAAAACACAAAGTCCAATTCAAGCTTAAAAACTTTATAAACTTAGAACTTAAAACTTGAATTACCTCCGATTGAGTTGTTTTCCAACTAAATCCTCCGGCTAATAAGCTTCTAATCTTTCCTAGGATCTCTATGCCTCGATCCTCCCTTGAATCTGAGTCCTAGAACTCAAGTTTCCTTCGAAAATGCAATCGGGAGACGGAAATTGAACTTTGAGGGAGAGAAAACTTCTTGAACAATCTTTTTATTTCTTAAAAGATTTCTTCAAGCTTAAATAGCCTTAAACAAATCCTAACGCTCGGGGTCCCGAAAACACCCCCGGGGACAAAATAGTCAGAACCTCCAGAATTTCCCCCTGATCTTACTAACTCCCAATTTATCATCAAATATTTATTCCCATTACCCAATAACCCGGTAATGCTCTAAATATCCCTTTGACTCACACTGAGTCAAGAATAAATTCCATTGTGACTAATCCACTAGCTTACCTCCTAGGATTGTCTCATGCTGAGTAACCCTAACATAACCAATAATAATAATGCAACACACACACATATCACATATATGCCAAATATGCCCGAAATGGCCAAAATATGAAAATTACCCAATTAATCAGAAATGGGTTCACATGCATATTTAATACACCTAAACATGCATATTATCATTTAATAGCATAATAAATCAATTATGGCCTTCCCAGCCTCCTAATCAAGGTCCTAAACCTTATTAGGAAATTTGGGGCATTACAACTATCCCCTCCTTACAGAAATTTCGTCCTCGAAATTTATCTGAACCGCCCAGAATATAAATTTCGCACAACTGATTCCAGTTTTCCAGGTCATTCCCTTGACCTCACTATTTCTGTAACCTTTCCTTAATCCAAGGTATAACTTTGTTCCTTAGAACCTTATTCTTTCTGTTTCATATCTAGACTGGCTATTCCTTACAGGATAACTTAGCCATAATCTCCAGATTCTCAAAACTCAACTCATGAGTTTCCTTCCAACCCATGTCCCCAACATGGAAATATAAAATACACTATATACAACTAACAACGCCAAAGACATGGCTAATCCAAAGACAACCTGATTGATCCTATCTAGGATTCAAACGGTCATCATAATCCAGGGCCAATTTGCATTTATCTCCTCATTCCTTTCCATGGCGATACTTTAAAGAAGATACAATCTTCTACTTGGAACTCCATGTTCCTACATCTCGAATCAATATACCTTTTTCATCTACTCTTGAGAAATAAGCATCCAAGCCTTAACCTTTTCAATAACCTCTATGATCCCCTGAACTACCTCAGGATCCAGATATAATATTTCATTCATCTTATAAGATGTTCTTCCAATAATAATTGGATAACTCTTTCTCTCTGATTTACCATCAGTCTGAGAGTATTAAACTGTGTATTCATCACCTTCTGCAACCCTTCCAGAACTTGGAAGTAATACTAAAGTCTTCATCTGATAATATGGACCTTGAATTCTCAAGAAGGCATTCTATCTCTTTCACATAGAGATTTGAATATTGATCAACTGCATTACTTGTCCTTATTGATATAAATGAACTCACTTGGAATACTGGTCCATAATGACCCAATGCCAACTCATACTGGCCCACTATCCTAGGTAGCTCCATCGTGAAACCCATTACGACGCTTTCTTATTTCCATTATAAAATACTCAAAGGCTACAATGGCCCCACTGATTCCTAATACTCTGATTTGACCTGCTAACATGTTAAGAACTTTACCACGCATTCCGTTATAACCCTCTTAATCCCAGGCCATCACTATAAAACTTTCAAACTCTGGAACACTGACATGATGCTTGAATGAAGAGAACACATGAGCAACATGAGATTCATTCAGAATCTCCCAATCAATCCCAGTGTCCATCGAATTCCAAATCTGATCTTTATATCTCAATAAACTCGTACCTGACACTGTATAATCCTTAGCTAATCCAGCCAAGCCTTTCCACTCAATGTTTCCTAACTGTGGTTCACTTAATTGTTTTCCTTTTAATTCCTCTCTGAGATAGTAATCTCAAGCATAAAACTGGCCACTGGCCCACCAGAAACTCTACTCTAGTTCTGGTCAGATCCTTTAACCAATAGATTGCATAGGCAATCCTTTTCCTTGCCACTAGGTGTCATAATAACCTGCAAACTGATTATGATCTATAAGAAGACTCAAGACTCTTTCCTAAGGCACATATAATATCTTGCCCAACCAAGGAAAATCTTGCCTACCGAGGCATTCCTTGACCTTGGAAAATCTCCGCAGAGAAAACATCATGATACCATCATCCAAGACGATCACAAATCTCATTCAAATAATCCTTTGAATGCTCTATCCATCTAATTCATCAAGACATTCCACATTAATTACCCCCAAATCATGACTCAGTACTCCCAGTGCCCTTATCTGATATAAAAACAGTCTTCTACATATCCTTTCCACGATCTCTAGCTAGTAATAACCAAATCAAAGATCCACCTTGGAGAATACCATCTTACTCAATAACTGAGCCTTAATTCTTACAACCTTGCTGAACCTTTCAATATAGTGCCCTAAATCTGATTCCATCCTTGGCACTAATCCAATCTTCATTCTATTCTCTTCGTAAATGTAACCCTGACAAATCCCCTGGAAACCCATCCAGAAACTCACAGACTAATCCAGTCTGTCCTGTTTCCACTGGCACAATCTAAGTGGTATCCACCACACTAGCTAGGAGTTCCATGCATCTCCCCACAATAAGACTCTAGCTCTCAATACAGATGTCATAAGCATACAGAATCCATGCACATTGCCAACTATCACAAGGTTTCCCACTCTCAAGCTCAAGAGTTACTATCATTTCCATGCTATTTAGCATTGCCCCACACTTGGCTAACCAATCCAAATCCAGGATCATCTCAAAATCAATCATAACCAACCTTATCATATCAACTGATGAGTCCTTTTTGATATAACCTAACTCATCTCATAAGTCACCAATACAGTATTACCTTCCCATCATAATATAACCATGCAATTTGCATATCAACTCTATGCTTCTCTAGATGCATCAAACAAAGAAACAATATAACATAAAAAACCAGTCAGCATAGCACAAATTCAGAACTAGAAAGCTGACCTGCCACCCCTGAGGAACTAGTCTCAGTCTCAGTCTCTGACTGCCTCAGAATAAAAACTTGACCTGGAGTCGAGCTGTCCATCCCCTTTTTCTCTTCTGTCCCTTGACTTGGGCAATCCTTTTTTATATGCCCAACCATCCCACACAAGAAACATTTCTTTGGCCGGCACCCCTTCAAATGATGCCTCTTGCACCGAACACATATTGAATAAGTTCTCCAGCGCTCCTTCTTGCTTGCTCCAATAATTGGAGGCATCACTGCTTGAGCTTCGTGCTCTCCAGCACTCTCCTGCCCAATCTGATTTCCTATGCTCTCAATAGCAAGGGCCTTCCCTACCACCAAAGTGTAGGTAGAGATTTCACGCACTGGGGCAACTCTAATGCCCCGAGCTATTCCAGGATTCAATCCCTGAATAAACTTTTCTTTTCGGGCTGCATCTGAGGGTATCGTGTCAACAACGAACTTGGCCAATTCATCAAATCTATTAACATACTCGGTTACTGTTGCATTTCCCTGAACGAGATTCAGAAACTCATTCATCTTAGCAGTCTTGGCTGCGTCACAATAATATCTTTCATTGAACAGCTTCCTAAAATCTTTCCAATCCATCACAGCTGTATCTCATGTTTGGGATACTACCTCCTACCATGTCTAGGCATCATCCCGCAGCACATATGTAGCACAGATCACCCTATCGCGACCTACCAGCCTCATACTATCAAGAATGGAACTGATCATGCCCATCCATTGCTCAGCTCTGAATGGATCTAGGCCTCCCTTGAAGACTAGAGGGTAATAATCTTGGAATCTTCCACAGAGGAATTCCCACCTGCTCTCAACCCTAGGCTGAGTCAAAGCTGATGCCACTCCTAGCATGACAAAGGAAGAGGTGCTTCCCAACAGATTCTGCTGTTGCTTCAAACACCTGATCTCTTCCTCCTGTCTCTGCAATCTTGATTGCAAATCTGTGAACATCTGCTGAAAATTCATAGGAGCAGAGGAAGAACTAAAACCCTGGATGAAACTCCCAGCCTCAGTATAACCACCACCAGGCCTCATTATCTGCCTTGGATATAAACCTGCTGATTAAATCTGCAGTCAATAACTTGACCCATTAGTCATGATGAGCATATCAAGAACTTTTCCCCACGGGATCAATCTTACCATACCACATTCACAAACCACCTGCAGTGCTATAAACATGCTCATGACATTCATACATCAATCAAAATCCCTGCTCTTCCAACATCATACCATGCCTCCAATTTCAGCATGCAAATATCACAAATATATATATTTATATATTCATGGAGCAGGTAATCATATGATCATATTCATATATATATATATATATTCACAGAGCATATATTCATATAGTCAAGAGCCAGATTCTATCAGAATCTCATGCTCCCTAATACAATATGCAGGTAAAGCATTTACATTCTATTTAAGTAGTTAAGCACATAGCTACCGAAATAGTTACCATTCCCTGAGTGAAGCTATCTTTAGTGATGAGTGTACATGCCCAACTTGTCTTCAGGAACCCATAAACCTTGACAAGCTCTGATACCAAATTGTAACGCCCTAAACTCTAGGGACCGTTACGGTGTGCCTTGTAAACAGTGCTAAACTCGCTAATCGAGTCATTTGGAAAAAAATCGTGTAACTAAGTATGATTAGCGGTTTAGGGATTAAATTTTTTGGTTAAGATATAACGTCTCATTAGAACGTTTATTATATACATTGGGATCCCAAAAATATAATTTAAAGGTCTATTACAAGAAAATATTTATAACCAGCCGATCTAAGCGGCAAAACAGGGTTTAACCCTAGTTCTTCTCCTTCAAACCTCGACCGTGGCGGTTGAACAGCTGCATATGTACACATCGTCACCTAAGCTCTCCAGCTCAAGGATGGTCCAACTTTCTTTTGCCTTTACCTGCACCACATAGCACCCATGAGCCGAAGCCCAGCAAGAAAACTCAATATGCTCATGGACAGTAATAACATGTCATCAAATCATAATGTGCATGCCTAGCATTAATAGCCTTCATCATGCATGAAAATAAGTTCAAATAAATGATTATGGGGTCCTGCATCTGAATAGATGACTAATGAGTCAATCTCTAGGGACCTACTTCTTGAATAAATGGCTAGTAAGTCAATCTCGGAGTGGGTGACTAATGAGTCAAACCTTGTATAGGTGACTAATGAGTCACACTCTGTATAGAAGACTAATGAGTCTATCTCCGTGTAGATGACTAATAAGTCTATCTCTGTCTAGGTGACTAATGAGTCACACTCTGTATAGGAGACTAATGAGTCTCACTTTGTATAGAAGACTAAAGAGTCTATCTGTGTATAGGTGACTAATGAATCACGCTCTTGATAGATGACTAATGAATCAATCTATGTGTGGATGACTAATGAGTCATACCCTGGAGGTCCCATACCCTCCTAGCCATGTGACATGTAGGTCACCTTAGCCTTTTTGGCTCTGGCTCTAAATAACTAGCCCTTAGACTAGACAAGCGCTTTTAATTTTCATAAAACTTGAGATCGGTCCGACATTAATGCTCATTTGAGTCATTCAATGCAGATGTCGATTAGATCTAATCTTTTATCGGCTTGCGTTAACACGCTAAGGACGTACTTGACTTAGGAGTCAATCCCATGTGACCAGTACTCAGTACCACTGCCGAACTTGACTAATGAGTCACAGCTTCACAGTTGATACTGACACCATTGCCAATTCTAACTAATGAGTCAGTGCCATGCACAAGTAAGCAATGCTATCAGGCATATATCATATGTCAAATATCTAAATGTAGGGTATTTAACATGCTTACTTAACAGTTGCTAGCACAATTATGATCATGCGCAAACACAGAGACTTAAGCTCTGATCAGTCTCATATTCAACATTCATAGCATGCCCTAAACACATGTTTCTTGTGCATCATATGCATCACATTTAATCACCCGACATGCCTCAATAATAATCATACACGAGTGAGCAAGATTGCTAAGAA
The DNA here is from genome assembly GCF_963169125.1 of Humulus lupulus. Lineage (NCBI taxonomy): Eukaryota > Viridiplantae > Streptophyta > Magnoliopsida > Rosales > Cannabaceae > Humulus > Humulus lupulus. The sequence continues at coordinate 187,816,507 of NC_084793.1, read as the reverse complement.
TTTGATATGCTATCAATGTTCACATTTAAACATCCAACAGGCATCAAGAATAACCATGCATGTCATATATGGGGTGCAGTTTTCTTACATTTGGTCCAAGCACAGGTTACCAATAAACGAGCCACAAGAACGATCCTGATTCCAAGCCCCTAGTGATAACCTAGTCACAACCACAAATGGTGATCTAATGAGTTCAAGTTTTAAAACCAATCCCGGAACCAAGACCTAGCCTCTGAGACATCAAATTCCACTAAACTGGGTAGTAGGAATGATCCCGAGGCTTAAGGTTTGAGTTCCCCTAACCAAAACATCAATTTGGCCATAAACCGCACCAAGCATCACGCCCCCTATCCAATAGCCACGGCCCCCAGCCCTTTGAAAACTCTCCACCTGCTTCTTCGAGCCTGGGCCGTGGCGCCCAAGAACAGGGCCGTGGCCCAACCTCAGACCAACCATTTTTCCCCGTTTTTAACCTTTCAAAACCTTCCAAAATCCTATCCAAACATCTCCATACTCAAAAATCAAAGTTCCCAAACATCCCCAAGATCCAAAACCCATAAAACCCAAGCTTCAATTCAATAAAAAACTCATCAAAACACAAAGTCCAATTCAAGCTTAAAAACTTTAAAAACTTAGAACTTAAAACTTGAATTACCTCCGATTGAGTTGTTTTCCAACTAAATCCTCCGGCTAATAAGCTTCTAATCTTTCCTAGGATCGCTATGCCTTGATCCTCGCTTGAATCCGAGTCCTAGAACTCAAGTTTCCTTCGAAAATGCGACTGGGAGACGGAAATAGAACTTTGAGGGAGAGAAAACTTCTTGAACGTTCTTTTTATTTCTTAAAAGGTTTCTTCAAGCTTAAATAGCCTCAAACAAATCCTAACGCTCAGGGTCCCGAAAACATCCCCGGGGACAAAATAGTCAAATCCTCCAGAATTTCCCTCTGATCTTACTAACTCCCAATTTATCATCAAATATTTATTCCCATTACCCAATAACCCGGTAATGCTCTAAATACCCCTTGACTCACTCCGAGTCAAGAATAAATCCCATTGTGACTAATCCACTAGCTTACCTCCTTTGATCGTCTCGTGATGAGTAACCCTAGCATAACCAATAATAGTAATGCACCACACACACATATCACATATATGCCAAATATGCCCGAAATGGCCAAAATATGAAAATCACCTAATTAATCAGAAATGGGTTCGCATGCATATTTAATACACCTAAACATGCATATTATCACTTAATAGCATAATAAATCAATTATAGCCCTCCCAGTCTCCTAATCAAGGTCTTAAACCTTATTAGGAAATTTAGGGCATTACACTATGCGTGTACCACTACTGATAGCGACTAGTTATTGGTTATTTTATTTTATTTAATTAATTAGTAAATCATTTTGAAAAGGGTTTGAAAATGGAAAGTAAGATTTTGTCTTTAATTATCATTTATTTTATTATTATTAAAGATGATCAATTTTGTTATTATTATTATTATTATTATTATTATTATTATTATAATGTCTATATATTCCATCTGATAGAAAATAGGGAAAGAACAGTTTTACACACAAAAATAAAAACTGATCATTTTTTCACACAAAAAGAAAAACCTTTCTCTCTAAACTATAATCAAGAGTCTTATGTGTTGAGAATACTTTTGATTCACAAATATTGATTCTTGTTCTCTATGTTCCCACCTACATCTTGAGGTGTAGAGAACATCTTGGAAGATCTTGGTGTGAGTACTCTAGCGATGATAGGAAGATCGAAATATATACGAAAAGATTCAAGGATTCTTGATAGGCTACAAGAGGTATATCATTTCGTATTATTTTACATATATATATATATATTTTATTGATTAACATATTGCATATTAAAGGATCCTGATATAAAATTGTTTATATGAAATTTTGTTGTTGTATACGATACTATCATTACCGCAATTTCCGCTGCACTAAGATCTGTTCCTAACAATTGGTACCAGAGCTATCTTTAATCCATGCGTATGTTAATTACTGTGTGGGTATCATATGCATTTTTCATATTATGTGTAATATATGAATGGATGGATGTTTATGTATGAATTGTTTATGTTCTTAATGGTTGGTTTTCATGGTGTTTTTGGGTTAGGAAAAATACTTAAAATTTCTAGATATACGAAAATTGTAAGCCATTTTGAGGCATAGGAATTTGTAATATATTTTTTATATTCTGGATAAAATTCTGTTATGGTCCGAGCCACGATCTCGAACCTCGAGGCCCAAGCCAGCGCCCCAGCCTCCCATGCCGGCCTTGCGCCCATGCACCCCACGCTGCCTGCGCCTGCACCCCGCACCATGCGCGCCTGCACCCTTGCATCGTGCTTGTAGCGTGCCCCACCCCGTGCCGCGCCCCTGTCAACCACCCACGATCTGCCAGCCACCGCCCACCATTGACATACCCATTAGGGTTTGTGTCATGCAAACCCTAATGGATGTGTAATTATCCATTTGGGCTATTTTGAGCCCAAAATAATTAAAAATGTTTTAATTATAATTTTTGAATTAATTGTGGTGAGTCCAAATTTCAATTGGGCCTCAATAACTTGTTGGGTATTAAAACCCAAAGTTTGATTATTTTATAGTTGTTTAAAATAATTAAAAGGTTATTTAATTCATAATGGATAATTAAAATGGTAATAGCCCAAAGACTAAAAGAGAAGGTCCAAGATCAAAGGAGTTGCTCTTCATTAGGCCTTAGTTAGTTTAATTATTTTTGTGTATTTTTTGCAAGTGTTGTAATTTTCTAGAAATACCCAAAGCACCCAACCCACATTTATTTATTTGCTTGAACATGATTAAATTGTTTAATACTTTATCATGCATTATAACATGCCATATAGATTACCCACACAGTACATATTAAGCATTTTTTTTAGAAACATGCTTAGGATTGATTATATGTTTTTATTTGATAACTCATATAATTAATTTAGTCTTAATTAGTTAAGATGGTAAAAAGAATTTAAAGTTGTTTATTTTCTTATTTAATAAAATTGTTTTATTAAATTAAATGGTGTTCTATTTCAAAGGAAAAATAAAATTAATCTAGGGCATGACTTTTTATTTTGCATAATTGGATTAGTATTTATTAGAATATCATTTGGTAAAATTAATTTAATTAGTTTTACAACAAAATTGAAAAATATTGATTTTGAGAAAAACACATTTTAAAAAAAAAATAGTGAGTGGGAGAGGGAATTATGACAATAAGTCCCATGGTCTCCATTATTGGTTGAACATCGAGAGACATAGAAAGGTCCTCGTGTCGCCTCCGTTTGTGGCATCCATAAGGAAAGACTTCCGAATATGTTTATTTTATCTCAAGGTTGACTTCTCATAAGAGAATAAGATCAATGATGTATTTCAAGTTTGACTGACCCTAAGACACACTCTTGAGTTAAGTCATTAATCGAAAAATAATGGGTTACACTTCGAAGATGTATCTAGGCTTTCGAGCATGACTAGTACATCTTGACCAAACTAACGGTAATTCATAAGTCAAAAGAGAAAAAGGAGTTTTAAGTTTTCACTTATGGAGTTGAGATCTTGTCTCAAGATTAATTTGTGATTAGTCTGACCTACCCAAAGGCTGGTCCATTAATTTTCAAATTAATCTATCGTGGACTTGTGTGTTATTTTATGTGTTGCATTCATGCATCATGTTTACTATTCCAAATATAAACTAATATTTATTATATGCATTAATTCATTATATTTTATTTATTTAATTTTCAACAATATGTCCAATCCAAACCCTATAACTGCTTTACTTGCTAATGAGAAATTGATTGGTGATAACTACACGAAATGGAAATTGAACATGAACATTGTTTTGATATGTAAAAACAACATGTTTGTCCTAAATGAGGAATGTCCTGAGGTTCTGGCTCTCACTGCTACCAAAACTTCTAGAGAAAAGTATGATAATTGGATCTTATCTAACAATAAGGCCAAATGTTATATGCTTGATAGTATGAGAAATGTGCTTCGAAGAAGTTTGAAACTGTTGAAACAACTTATGAGATTTGGGAATCTCTACAAGGGATGTTTGGCAATCGATCTAATAAGTGCAGACATGATGCTACTAGAAGCTTCATGAATATGAAAATGAAGAAAAAAGTTTCTATCAGAGAACATGTCCTAGACATGATCAACAAATTGCACGATGCAGAAATCCATGGTGCAACCATTGATGAGATAACTCAAGTAAGTGTGATACTTGAATCTCTTACACTAGCTTTTGCGGCATTCACTACCAACTATATTATGAACAAGTTGGAGTACAACATGACCCAACTGCTGAATGAGTTGCAAACTTTTGAGTCTCTAAGAAAAAGTTCCACCAAGGCTGAGGAGGCAAATGTTGCTGAAACCAAGCCTTCCACTTCAAATGGAAATTCGAAGAAAAGGAAGGGTGACCAAGGAAAGTACAAGAAAAAGGACAAACGACCAGAGAAGACCAACAAGTCTTCCAAGAAGAATAATTCTACAAAGAACTCCAAAAAGAATGGCACCGAACAGATCATGCTTTCATTGTGGAGTTGATGGTCTTTGGAAAAGGAATTGTCCTAAGTACCTGGCTGAACTGAAAGACAAAAAGAAGTGTAAATTTGATTTGCTTGTTTTAGAATCTTGTTTAGTTGAAGGTGATTTTTCATCTTGGATAGTTGATTATGGAGCCACTAATCATGTTTGTTTTTCTTTGCAGAGTCTTAGTACTTCGAGGAAGCTGGTTAATGGAGAGGTGACCATGAGAATTAGAAATGGACAGGAGGTCTAGGCAACTGAAGTTGGAAAAGCTCGCCTAGTTTTTTATAATAATAAATTTATTGTGTTGGATAATGTTTATTTTATTCCTAGATTTTCTAGAAATTTGATTTCCTTATCAAAATTGCATGAACAAGGCTTTAATATTTCCTTAAATAATAATTTGATTGTTATTTCGAAATATGGTTTTGACATTTGTTCTGCAAAGTCTGAAGGTGGACTTTACAAGTTAGAGTCCAATGTTGAGCATGTTTATAATTATGAATTATACTGCAAGTCCCAGATCAATTAAAAGATAAAAGACAAATTCCGATAGTGAAACATATCTGTGGCATTTGAGATTTGGACATATTGGTCTAGACAAAATTAACAGACTAACAAAGGATGGTCCTTTAAGAGAACTATCTATTGGTTCTCTCCTAGTTTGTGAATCCTACCTAGAAGGAAAAATGACCAAGAGACCTTTCTCTGCTAAAGGTTCAAGAGCCACAGAACCACTTCAACTTGTACATACGGACGTTTCTGGTTCACTAAATGTCCAAGCTATAGGAGGTTATGAATATTTCATCACTTTCATTGACGATTATTCAAGATATGGTTACCTATACTTAACGCAAAGGAAATCCGAAACTTTAAGTAAGTTTAAAGAATTCCGAGCAGAAGTTGAAAAGAAATTAAGTAAATTCGGAGGTATTTGTGATGCACATGTTATGTTAATGTGAGTTCGAGACTTAATTCTGGGTTTAGCTGCTGTTTAGGATGAATTTAGTGAATTTGGCTCGGGAAACATAGAAGAAAAGCTGGGGGAAAACTGGGTTCACGGGGTCGCACCGCAGTGCTGTTCTTGAGCGTCAAGGCTCGCATGAACTCAGAAGCCTAAGGGGGATTCGCTGAACCGCTTTAGCACCATGACACTAGGTAGGGCACACCGCAGTGCGTGTCCAGGGAAATGCCTAGGAGCGCTCTCTAACTTGTAGAGGGTTGCGACGCCTCTGAGGGGTGTCGCGAATCAAATAGAGAATGTTGGCCAATTAGTGTTTTTAAGCTCGAGAACTCAAACTTAGGGGCTCGAAAAGGTTCCTACTACCTGATTTAGTAGAAGTTGAGGCCCTGGGGACTAGAACTAGGTGCATAAGTCTTTATTTACGTGAGATTGATGGAGGTTCCATATTATTGTGACTTAGGGCTAATCTGAGTGGTTGACGGGGATCGTATCTAGGCCGCTTAGCCAGGGCTTGCGGAGTTCGGGTATGGCCCAATTATTTGTGCTTGTATTATGCTTAGTGTTATGTATATATGTTAGTAACTATCGTGTTGTATATGTGATGTGATTGGGATTGGCAAGGGCCGGGATCGACAAGGGCTGGAATCAGTAATAAGCATGTTGAATACAGGCCGCCATGGCATGGCCATCTAAGGGAGTTGTACTCACCCGCTCGGTGAGGGCCGTGAACTTGGTGCCTGGTAATGCACCTTAACCGGCTTAGGTCGCTGTTGTGAATTGTAATGAATGCTTGCAAATTGTCTGCTGTGATTGTTTAGTTATGCACTTATTGAAATAAATTGTTATATGTTGTGTCTTCGCTCACAGGTGATCTTTGGTATAGGAAGGGCAAGGGAAGGGCTGACCAAGCATGAGTTGGAGGGCATGGAGCGATGCGTACATGTTGGCCAACCTGGCTGCCACAACTGGGGTAGTTTTGAGGAACGTAGTGTAAATGTCTAATTTTGTCACCTAGGTCAACTGTATAAAGACTTTTGAATTGTAAATGTCTTAAACAACATATTGGGATCCCACTGTAACTTTTCTATAATTTTAATGAATGTTTAAACATTTTTATGGAAATTTGATTAAATGAGTCTTTACTTTAATTTAATCAACTTTTGGGTCTAACGCCTCGATTAGCGAGAAAATACACATTTTAAAACCATATGGTAACGACTCTAGGGTAGTAGGGAATTACAACTTGGTATCAGAGTGTGCCAAGGTTTGTGGTTCCTTGAGATTGACCGAACATGTACGCTCGTTGCCAAAGACAAGCTTGACTCAGGGTTGGTCGGTATTAAGTGAAATATTTGTCTAATTACTTATATGAATTGTCTATTTTCCTGTTGATATATATATATAGCATGGTGTATATATAATCTAGGGCATGGCCCCTTTGATTGTTATATGATTATTCTATGTGCGTATTATGTTGGTTTAATATTTGTGTTTGATCAGTTGAACTGGGGGATGGTTTCTTTGGATGTTGTTATCTTGCCTGATTTGCGACGTCATTGATTGCAGGCATATTGAAGTTATGCCTCGACGATCAAACCAATTCTGGGACAATATGGCCGAAGATAACAACCAAGGTTAGGACCCTCTACCTGCCCCACAAAACTGGCAACAGATGTTTGCAGAAATGCAAGCCAGACTTCAATGAACTGAAGATGAACTCAGAGAGCTAAGACAGCAAGCTCCTCCTCGTGATGTTGGATTATAGGTCCCTCAGACTATGGCACCAGGGTTAGCCCAGCCTGTAATGGAGAATAGATGGGAACCTCTACGAGAGATTCTGAAAGCAGCACCCTCCCACCTTTGAGGGTGGTCCGGACCCACTGCGGGTAGAGCAGTGGATGGACATGATTTCTTCTATACTAGATTTTATGAGGGTGGAAGGAAACGAGAGGGTGTCTTGTGCGAACTATATGTTAAGAGACGACGTCCGCATCTGGTGGGAAGTTGTGTCTCAGAGGAGAGATGTGGCCACTATGACTTGGGATGAGTTTAGGGATGTTTTCAATGAGAATTATTACAGTGTTAAAGTTCAAGCTGCAAAGGTAGATGAATTCACTAATTTAACTTAGAGCAAAATGACCGTGACAGAGTATGCTATGAAATTTGACCGGTTAGCTAAATTCGAGCCAGATTTGGTGCCTACAGATATGGCAAGGAGAGATTTCTTTGTACGAGGGTTGAATGTAATGACACGAGATGTCAAGATAACATTGGATCCAAGGACTACCACTTATGCTCAAGTAGTGAGAAAAGCCCTTACTGCTGAGGGTGCCGAAGACTAGATATGGAAAGAAGGCATCGCAAGGCGTGATACTTGATGGATGGCGCCTCCTGTCACTAGTTCTGGTCAAGGTAGTGGCCCCAGTGAGTAGAAAAGAAAGACCTCTGATTCTTTTGTTCCTCTTGGTCCAGATAGGAGGGCACATGGTGCCTTTTGTGACCGTCAGGGCAAGGGAGAGAACTGGAGAAGCTTCCCAAAGTGTGCACGGTGCAGGCGACGCCATCTTGGGGAGTGCATAGTCAGATCATGTTTCATTTGTGGGAGTGTCAGTCATTTGAGGAAAGACTGTCCATAAGTCAAGAAAGAGGAACCAAAGAGGAGCGACAACCTCACTCTAGCCAGAGTGTATACCTTGACCCAAACTGAAGCTGAGGCTAGTCCCTCGGTCATGACAGATCAGATTTCTAGTGCTAGTTCTCTGTTTACTGCATTGATTGATTCAGGAACTACTCATTCATTTGTATCTGCTAGAGTGATAGACCATCTGTGTAGACCTTGTGATCTGTATGCTAGGGGATTTAGAACTTTTTTGCCAACTGGGGAACCGATAGTCTCTAGGAGGTGGGTTAGAGCGTTACCAGTGGAGATTGACAGTAGGGAGTTGTCTTTGGATCAGATTGAACTAGTGATGGATGATTTCGATATGATTTTGTGGATGGATTGGTTGGCAAAGTACGGGGCGACGATAGACTGCAAGCGAAGGATGGTAACTTTTGAGCCCAAAGGAGAGGAACCCTTCATGTTTGTGGGGACGGTGAGTGGACCAAGGGTACCTATGATCTCTGCATTGAGAGCTAGAGACCTATTGTAAGAAGGTTGTATAGGATTCCTAATTAACATAGTAGATACCTCTAAGGTTGTTTCAGTTGGACCACGTGAGACTAGGTTGATGTGTGATTTTCCTGATGTATTTCCAAAAGACCTGCCAGGATTGCCACCACATCGAGAGATCGAATTTGTCATAGAATTGGTACCAAGAGCAGAACCAATATCGAAGGCACCTTACAGAATGACTCTAGCAGAGTTAAAGGAACTGAAGATTCAGTTGCAGGAATTACTTGATCTAGGATTCATTAGACCCAGTTTTTCATTGTGGGGTGCTTTTTGTGAAGAAGAAGGATGGGTCCTTAAGAATGTGCATCGATTATCAAGAGCTAAATAAGTGGACTATTAAGAATAAGTACCCATTACCCAGGATTGACGATTTGTTTGATCAGTTACAAGGGAAGACGATATTCTCTAAGATTGACCTTCGGTCTAGCTACCATCAGTTGAGAATTAAGGAGGAGAATATACCAAAGACTGCATTTTGTACGAGGTATGGGCATTATGAATTCCTGGTCATGTCTTTTGGGTTAACCAATGCCCTAGGAGCCTTTATGGATTTAATGAATAAGGTATTCAACGATTATTTGGATAAGTTTGTAATCGTGTTTATTGATGATATACTGGTGTACTCCCAATCACAGACAGAACACAAGCAACATTTCGTTTGGTACTACAGAGGCTGAGGGAGCATAGGCTATACACTAAGTTTAGTAAGTGTGAATTCTGGTTACCCCAAGTAACATTTCTATACCACATTGTGAGTAAGGAGGGGATTCTTGTGGACCCAACCAAGATAGAGGCTGTGAGAGATTGGCCGAGACCGAGAAGTGTAGCAGGGGTTAGAAGCTTCTTGGGGTTAGCATGGTACCATCGACGATTCGTTGAGGGATTCTCCAGAATAGCAACACCATTGAAAGAGGTTGTAATGACCCAAATTTGCTAATAAGGCTTAGGGCCTTGATTAGCATGCTTAGAGGGCAATAAGTGATTTATTGTTATAATATGTGAATTTGTGTGAATATGTGATTAGAGATGCATGTTTAGGTGAATTAGATCTGTATGTGGGCCCCGTCTGGTTATTAGGAGCATGAATGTAATTTTAGGCCGTTGAGGGCATAAATGTGATAATTGTGAATAATTGTGATATATTTGTGATATATCTGTGTTGCACGATCCGAGACAGTCTTAGGGAGCGGTTAGCTAGAAAGTCACAATGGGATCGAAAATCCGACTCGGGGTGAGTCGAGGGGTGATTTGGGGATTAGACATTTTTATGGGGTTATCGGGTTATGGAAATAAATATTTGGATATATATCTGAGGATAAGATGTTTAGGAGGGAATATTGGGGAAATTTACTATTTTGGCCTCGAGGACCTAATAGGATTTGGTAAATGACTAAATTGTCCTTGGGTTGCTTAAGAATAGAGGTTAAGCTTAAGGGGTAGCTTGGTCATTTGGCAGGGGTATTATTTGTTTTAGATGACTTAAGAATCTCCTGGAACTAAGTAAAGGAAACAACTTCTAGCTTCCCATCACTTGGTCGGTTCAGCACTTCCCTCTTGGGTGCATGATTTTGAGAGACTCTAACCAGGAATCTAAGGCTTGGAGCTTGGAAGAGGTGAGCTTTGGAGGTTGAGGAGCTAGTGAAAGCTTGAATTCATCAGCTGAGGTAAGGAGCCTAACTCTAAAATCCCTTGAGTTTCAGTTGAATTATAGCTAGAGCTGTAAGTTGCATGTGAACCAGAATATTGAATTAAGTTTGGTTATGGGCTGAGTTTATATGACTGCTTTGGATTTGTTGTGGAGCTTAGATGATGTAGTAGGGAGGTTCAAGCTTAATTTTGGGTTTAGGTATTGAGTTGGGGTGATTTTAGAAGGATTGGCTCGAAGGAAATGCAGGGAGAAATGGAGGTTTTCTGGGTTTGGAGGTGAGGGTCGCGGCCCGTGTACACGCAAGGCCCGAGGAGGCCACTGACGTTGGGGCACACCGTGGTACTTGGCCAAGCATGCCGTGGCTCGTGTGTGTTTCTAGAGAGGTGTTTAGCCTCTGTTTTGAGGCATGCCGTGACCCTTAAGGGGTTGGGCCGCGACCCTAGTTCAAAATGCATGGTGACTTGTGGGATTTGACTTGGGAACTTGATTGTTAGGGCTCGAGATGGATTTTATCACCCGGATTGATAAAATCCAAGGTTCCGGAGACTAGAATTATGACCCAAAGATATTTAATGGATTAGAACTTGATGGGTGGATATCGTTAATGCGTTGTGGCTAGGGTTTCAGCGAGGCTCGGACTAGGGATCTGTGCTTGGGACATTGGTGCTTGGAAAGCTTGGGACATAGGTAAGAAAACTACTGTTCCCATAGAGCTTGTGTTGTAGGGCTCGACCATATCTGACTGTGTTGCAGGGCATAGCCCTTTGACTGAGTTTATATGTGTTTAAGTATCTGTTTAGTTATATTATGTGTATATATAGATGAATGAACGACAAGCGCCGGGAACGGCGATGGCCGAGAACAGCCAGGGCCGGGAACGATGAAGGCCGAGAATGGCAAGGGGCTAGAAGTAGTGTTTAGCATGCAGAGTGCGAGTTGCCAGAGCGAGACCCTAAAGGATACCTGGGATATCCTTACGGTGTAGACCGCGAACCCAGAGCCTTGTAAAGTGCCAGGGACGGCATGGCTGTATGTGTTTAGCCTGGTGGTGGCTTGTTTACATGTTAAGTATTTAATATACATATGTTATCTACTTGTGAGGGTTTTCTTGCTAGGCTTTGGCTCACGGGTGCTCTATGGTGCAGGTAAGGGCAAGGGAAAAGTCGATCAACCTTGAGTATGGAGAGCGCGACGAGCGGCGTGTACATGTTTGGTCTGTCTGGCTGCCACGGCCAGGGATATATTTTTGGGAGATGTTTTGTACCAAATTCTATTTTGTCGTTTAGCCGACTCAGTTTCTATTTTTTTTTTGTGAGTTGTAAATATTTCTAAACAGAATTTTTGGGATCCCAAATGTTAAATGCTTTATAATCTCAGTAAATGGTTTATTTTCAAAGTTTATGACTTTGATTATAGTTTAATTACACTTTTCTCTTAAAATCTCGATTAGCGAGTTAATTGCACGATTTAAACTCACTTAGTAACGGCTCTAAGGTAGTAGGGTGTTACAGAGGTGACGCGTAAGCTGACAAAGTATGTCTGGACAGATAGATGTGAGAACAGTTTCTAGGAGTTGAAGTGGTGACTGATTACCGCACCGGTACCGAGTCTTCCATCAGATAAGGAAAATTTTGTGGTCTACTGTGATGCTTTGAGGCAGGGTTTGGGTTGTGTATTGATGCAAGCTAGAAAGGTGACAACTTACGTGTCTAGATAGCTAGAGAAGTATGAACAGAGGTATCCCACCCATGATCTGGAACTGGCAGCGGTGATATTCACACTAAAGGTGTGGAGGCACCACTTGTATGGAGAAAGGTGCAAAATATACACTGACCATAAAAGTTTGAAGTATTTCTTCACTCAAAAGGGTTTGAATATGTGCCAAAGGCGTTGGTTGGAGTAGGTAAAGTACTACGATTGTGAGATTTTGTACCATCCAGGAAAGACCAATGTGGTGGCCGACGCATTGGGTCAGAGGGGTCCAGAGCAGTTGTTCAGTTTGAGACATGTATTAGAAAAGCTAGCTGAAGAAATGACGAGAGTGGGAATAGAACTGGTAGTTGGTCAGCTAGCCAACATTACTCTTCAGTCCACACTTCTTGAGAGAATTAGAGAAGCACAGAAGGAGGATCCTCAGTTGAAGAAATGTAGGGAGAATGTCTTAGCTGGATTGGCTAGAGACTTTTCTATTTCAGAGGTAGATTTGTTGAGATATAAAAATCAAATTTGTGTTTCGGTGGATGCTGGTATCAGGCAAGAGATTCTGGATGAGTCTCATACCACTCCTTATTCTCTACATCTGGGTACGACGAAGATGTTCCAAGATCTGAAGGTTTTGTATTGGTGGCCAGGAATGAAGAAGGACATGGTTGATTATGTGGCCAAATGTTTTAACCTGTCAGCAGGTGAATGATTAATACCAAAGGCCAGCAGGGTTGCTGCAACCTTTCAGGATTCTAGAATGGAAGCGGGAAGATATTACCATGGACTTCGTGGTTGGATTGCCGAGAACATTGGGGCAACATGATTCTTTGTGGGTGATTGTGGATAGGTATACTAAATCAGCTCACTTTCTGCCCATTAGAACAACTTATACGGTTGAACATTATGTTGAATTGTACATGAATGAGATTGGTCGTCTCCATGGGGCACTGAAATTGATATTGTCAGACAGGAACCCCACGTTCACCTCTAAGTTTTGGGAAAACCTGCAAAAGGCTATGGGCACACCGTTGAGATTTAGTACAGCCTATAATTCTTAGACAGATGGACAGTCTAAGAGGACGATTCAAATACTAGAGAGCATGTTGCGGGCATGTGTGTTAGATTTTGGGGGATCTTGGAGTAAGTATCTCCCTTTGATCGAGCTTTCTTATAATAACAGTTACCATGAAATTATCAGAGTGACTACATATGAAATGTTATATGGGAAGAAATGCAGATTTCCCATTCATTGGAATGAGATGGGTGAGGGAAGGTATTTAGGTCCCGCGGCAGTTCAAAGGACTAATGAGGCAATTGAGAAGATTAGAGCTCGAATGCTCGCCTCCCAGAGTAGACAAAAGAGTTACTCAGACTTGAAACGTAGAAGTGTAGAGTTTCAAGTAGGTGATCATGTGTTTCTTAGAGTTTCTCCTTTGAGAGGAGTGAAAGGAAAATTAGGTCCTAGGTTTGTTGGCCACTTTGAGATTCTGGAACAAGTCGGAGAGGTGGCTTACAGATTAGCTATGCATCCAGCTGTAACGTCCCAATTTTTTTTTTTGAAGCTAAGAGTGTTCATTACTGTGCCAGGAGGGCCTAAGTGGGTTTATATAGGTAGAATTAATTGAATAAATGTGTGACAACGTGGCATACATGATTTATATGATAATATGGATATAAATGCATGTTTATGTGTATTAAATATGCATGTGGGCTCGTTCTTGTTAATAAGGGCATATTTGTAATTTTGGCCCGTTGAGGCCATAAATGTGATTATATGTGTTAAATGATTAGGACCACATTATTATGTGGATATGTTTGTAATATTCAGCTCAAGACGATCCTAGTGAGCGGATTAGCGGAATAGTCACAACGAGGTCTATTACCCGGCTCGGGGTGAGCCTAGGGTTATTTTAAGGACTTAGTGCGCATTTGGGATTTATTGGTTAACGAGTAATTATTTAGTGATTATTTGGGCATGTCAGGATTGATTGGGAATTTATAGGGCTACTCGAGGATTAGCGGGAAATGTGGCAAATGACGATTTTGCCCTTAGGGCCATTAAAGGATAAAAGTATGCTTGAGGGGTGTTTTGGTCCTTTGCCCAAGGGATAGACCCAATCTTAGAGTGACCCAGCCACTTAGAGACTTAAGGAAATATTCAGAAGGAAGAAAAACAAACTAAACACTCAACCTCTCTTCTCCATCTCACTTTCTCTCTCTCTCTCTCTCACCCCCTTAGTTGGGGTTTTGGAAAAATTGAAGGGAAAGGCTGGGAATTCCTTGGATTCTTGAGGTGATAGCTGGGGGATTAGAGCTATGAATTGGAGCTGATATTAGGGTTATGGCAGGATGAGGTTGGAGCTAATCAACTGAGGTAAGGTAAATTTTTTAAGCTTTTCTAAATTTTCTGTTTATTTGTGGTGAGAGGCTGAATTTCTGATTTTGAATTTGTGTTAGAGTTTTGGTTTAGTAGTTGGGATGGTGATACTGCTCTGGGTGTAGGATTGAGAAGTAGAGGCTTAATTCTGACTTTAGTTTATGTTTAGGGTGGATTTCAGTGGGATTGGCTCGAGAAAACGCAGGGGAATTCTGGGTCATGGAGCTCGAGCCGCGACACTGTTCTTCAGGCGTCGTGGCTTGTGTGTGCGAGGAGACTGGGGGCTTTTGAAATTTTTCCCAGGTGCCGCGACACAAGTAGGGCACGTCGCGGCCCATGTCTCCCAGGAGAGAGAGCCGTGAGGCTCTCTGACTTGTAGCGTGTCGCAGCTCTAATCGAGAGAAATAGCCAAAATTAGGTTTTTGGGCATGGGAACTCAAACCTAAGCGCCCGGGAAGGATTCTACTACCTAGTTTAGTATAATTCGAGGTCTCAGAGGCTATTATGTTATTTTTAAAGCTTTTAATTAGTTTAGGTTTTAATGGTTATCCATTATCGCTTTGTGACTAGGGTTACATTTAAGGCTCGGGATTGAGGATCGTGCTTGAGATTGTCTCACACTTGCAGCTCGGGACTCGAGGTAAGAAAACTTCACCTGGGTTGTGGATGGAGCTTAGACCCCTGTTAATGGATATGCATGCTTGTATATGTTGCCTTTGATTTCTTGTTGTGCAAAGTGTATTTGTGGTTATATCTGCTTTAAAGGTCGGCCTAAGGGTGTCGGGGGCCGATAGTAAGCGTGTGGAACACAACCCGGCCTAAGCGTGCCAGGGTCGACTATAATACCAGAGGACTCAGCCTATGGGCGTCGAGCCCGAACATTATACAATAAAAATGAATGTTGTTGGCACTTAACTAATCATATTGATTGATGAGCTTGGTTTATACATTTGATTGAGCTGAATATTACTATTAAGATGGTTGCTTATATCTTGTTGATGATTGAATTTATTGATTTAAGTTTACTAGTATTATTAATGTTGCTTAGTTGTGCATGTTGATTTAAGTTTTCTTGTTGAGCCTTGGCTCACGGGTGCTACGTGGTGCAGGTAAGGGAAAGGGGTAGCTGGGCCAGCCATGAGTTGGAGAGCTTCAGGGGCGGTGTGTAGATATGCAGCCTACTCGACCGCCACATTCGGGATAGCCTGGGAGAAACTAGGTTGAACCCTGTTTTGCCGCTTAGGATGGCTAATTTGTATTCCATTGGTCTTTTATCAGTCTATAACCATTTTTGGGATCCCATGTATAAACTTAATAATTTTAATGAAAAATAATCACTTTGTTGACCAAACTTTTAATACCTATCCTTGACTAAGTCTTTAATTACATATTTAAGTCCAAATGACTGGCTTAATGAGTTAAGCACTTTTTTAAACAGACAGTGTAACGGTCTTGACTATCCAGGGTGGTACAACTTGGTATCAGAGCGGTCTAGGTTTAAGGGTTCCTAAAGACTGGCTGGGCATGTACACTCACCGCTAAAGATAAGCTCAAATCATGGTTTGGTATCTAATAACATGACTATGTGTTTAATTGTTTAAATTGAACTTATGTGCCTTATCCGCATGCTAGAATAGAGAGCATGATGTATATGAATGTATTTTGTGGGAATAAGACTTGATAATTGATGCATGAGCATTATAGATGTGTGTTTTGATATGCATATTGCATGTGTGGCTACTGTGTTGCTTGGCCTACTCATGAAATAGTTCTGGATAAGAATATCAGGACTGATAGGTTATGTCGTTGACTACGAACAGATTTGAATTATGTATCCAAGGAAGTCTATTGGACCTGGCATGGTTAGTTTGGGGGTTGCAGATAATAGTTAGGGTCAGAATCCTCCATCTGCCCCGGGAAGAGGGACTAGATGTCTACTGGCATGCAAGCAAGATTGCAAAACTAGGAGGAGGACATTAGGTGATTGAGACAGCGGGTTCTGTCAGGGAATGTTGCTCTGTATGTTTAACAACAATGGCACCAGTTTCGATTAAACCTTAGGGTGGAAACATATGGGAATTATTGTACGAAAGATTCCAAAAGCATTATCCTCCAGTCGTCGAGGGAGGCCTGGATCTGTTGGGGTTTTATGCCCTAATTAAAACACAATTTCCTTGTAATCTCATTTTATTATCAATAAAAGAATAGAAATCATTTTTTTAACTTGGTCACTCACTTTGCTAACATGTTTTGTAACGACCCAAATTCACTAATATGGCTTAAGGGCCTTGATTAGTGTGCCGGGAGGGCATAATTGGTTTATGTGTGAATTTATTGATTTAATGCATGATTACATGATAAGCATGCTTGAATGATTATATGAATATAAATGTGATTAAATGTTATACTTGTGAGAACCACATTATTATGTGGGTAAATCTGCAGTAGGCGACTTGAGGCGATCTTAGAGAGCTAGATAGCGGGAAAGTCACAACGGGGCCTAATGTTTGACCTTGGGCAAGTCAAGGGGTATTTCAGGTATCGGGTGGTTATTTAGATTACTGGGTTATGAAAATAAATAATTGGAGATATATTTGAGGTTAGGAAGTCTAGGTGGGAATATTGGGAAATTTTACCATTTTGCCCTCGGGGACGTTTCTGGTACCCCGAGCCTTGGGATTAACTTAATTGCTTAAGGATATACTTAAGAAGATTTTAGAAAACTGTGGCATATAGCAAACCGACCCTCTCTTCCTTTCTCTCTTTCTCTCCCAAAGAAAAACACATAAACTTAGTGGTCTTGGTTGGAATTATAAGAATTGAAGCTGGAGTTTAGAGGATTAGCTCAAGGGTTATCAAAGGAACTTAATCAAGGTTGAGGTAAGCATTGAATCCCATTTTCTGTGGTTGAAATTCTGTTATTTTGAGTGTGTTCTAAGTGGTTTTTGGGTTTTGGATTTGAAGATTAAATTGAGGCTAGAACCTTGGAAGTTAGCCCAGAAAGATCTTGGAGGATTGGTTCTGCAGTTGAGGTAAGCTCGAATTTAAGGTTTAATGGCTGAGTTATGGTGTTTCCATGGCTGGGTTTTGTGTTCTTGAGTTAGAAATTTTCAGTGATTGAAATAGGTTTTTAATGGGTTTCTAGTCTAGTTTTTAGCTGGGTTGTGTTGTTGGAATCTTGTGGGAAGTTTTTGGATAATTGAGTTGTGGAATTGGGGTAGTTTTGGGTGAGTTTGCATGAGGTTTGAGAGTTGAAAATGGAGGTTTTTTTGGGTTCGAAGGGGTCGGGCCACGCCATAGTTCTTGGGTAGCCGCGACCCTTCGAAACTGATATGTGCTGAGGAAGGAGGGCGGCTGCGGCATGGTCTGAGTAGGGCTGCGATCCTTAGCTATTTTTGGGCATTGGGAGGCCTCTGGTTGGGGCTAATGCCGCGACCCTTAAGGGATTTTGAGATTCTAGGCTTGGGAATTTAACCTAGGGTGCTCGGGATTGAATCTTTTACCATGTTTGGTGAAGTTCAATGTTCCGAAGACTAGAACTTTGTCTAGAAGCTCATTTAAGATTGTTGATGGTATCCTTTATCTTGGTTGTGACTAGGTGCTAAGCTAGGGCTCGGGGATCGGATCGCGCTCAAGGAGCATCGCTCGTAACTAGTTCACTTGGAAGTCAAAGGTAAGAAAACTGCACCTGGTTGTGTATTTGTAATGGGACTAAGGGTTCCCTAATATGTATGCATTTAAAAGGATGGTATTATGCCGTGTAAATAGTAAACCAACGGCCTAAGAGTGCCAAAGGTTACACTTGCGCACAGGGCGCGGCTCGACCACTGGTAGCCGAGGACAGCTTATTATGCAGTGAGCTCGGTTTAAGCAGGCCGGTGTCAGTGGGGTAAACAGAGGGTGCGGCCTAAGTTGTCGGCCCTAGTTATTATGTGATTTGACTGTTATTAATGATTGGTTGCATCTTTGATTCTGATTACATGCTATGTGATTAATGTGGAATGTTAAGTGGTTGATCATGCTTGATGAATTATTCTCTTGATATGATTGTTGAGATGTGTAATATGTTTTCTTGCTGGGCCTTGGCTCACGGGTGTTACGTGGTGCAGGTAAAGGCAAGGGAAAACTTGATCAACCCTGACTTGGAGAGCTCTGTGAGCAGAATGTACATGACCAGCTGGTCAGCCGCCACGATTGAGAGGATAACAGGAACAGAAAAGCTATAAATGTCTGTTTTGCCTTAGAGTGGTTGATGGTAGTCTGTATTTTGGAAAATTTGTAAACTAACCTTTAGACACTGTTCCTTTTTGGGATCCCATATGTAAATTTTTTTAAGTATATGAAATATATCTTTTGAGACCAAAACCATTTTATCCCTAGCACATTTATGGTTTAGTGACACGTTTTGACTAAATGACTTGATTAGCAAGTCCTGCACCTTTATAAGTACACAGTGTAGCGGTCCTGGCTATCCAGGGCGTTACATGTTTTACTTTCATGATTATTTGTTTAATATAAAATTCTATTAAATTTCGAACATATAGCTAATCGTATTTATAGTGGTGTAATTATGGATGCCAAAATTCAACTTGAACGAGGCCCTCACTTCGTGACCCTCAAAACATAGGTTTGGGATGGAAATAGATTCACAGACATGCCCCTGCATCTCGCGCCAAGGGCCTCGCGCACATGCCCCTGTGCCTCGCTCCAGGGCCTCACACACATATGCCTCGCCTCGCTCAAGTGCCCAGGTGCTATGATGCGCGCACACGTCTCTTTGCCTCTTGTCCAAGTGGCCATGCAAGAAACACTTAAGGACCTCGCTATGTGAGGCGGCCTCGTGCACATGCCCCTGCTCCCTGCACAAGAGCCTCACGCACATGCCTCTGCGCCTCGCTCCACGACCTTGCAGACACGCCCCCATTCCTCGAGCCCAAGTGGCCACATAAGACACACTTAAGGGCCTCACTATGCGAGGCTGTCCATATGCAAGACCCCCTTGTGACTCCCCTAGGTGGCCCCGTGAGATGCTTTGTGAGACCCTATGAGTCCCTTTGCCTCTCGTCCAAGTGGCCACGCGAGACACCCATCTCGCCAACCCCGCATCATTCCTTGGAGCCTCGCGAAGATCATGTGAGGTGCCCTCGCATCTCCCCCTTCTAGATGAGACTGTTAGAGACCCCTCACAACTTGGCCCTAGAGATTGCCTCGAGAGGCTATTGTCTCCAAAACTCCATATTCTTTTTAGAACACCTGCTTCATTTACGAGGCCTTACTTTACTCTATAAGGAAGGTGTCACCCACAGAGCGTGAAAGAATGCAAAGAAGCCTGGAGCCAAGTCATATCCTGGAGGAACAAGGACAACCATCATGTACAGGGCATACGTACAAGTACAGAGCATGCTGAACTGAGGAGGTCAGAGGCGTGGCCCTGACATCTGTATCTGGCAAGTAGTGGTGGTATAAATTACTACGAGGAGTGATGGTATGACCTACATGTCGCTGACCACAAAAAAGTATTGACACCATGATTCTTTGCTCCACCACGACCTGTGCCACTACCATGACAGTGTACCCAAGTACCTTCTTGTCCCCTGGGACTACCTTGTATTAGAGGCCATTAGAGCCAAGCTTTAAATAGACCTCCACCCCTCAAATTAGGGGGTGGGAAAAATTCATTGTAGACAGAGATAGAAGAGCAATATACGAGATTATCCTCCATTGTTGTTATGTATTTCCCTTTCTTAAATTTTTCCTAAGTTCTATCTGCGTAGTTTTCATAACAAGCTTTGAGTTTTCCATCCATATATCGTTGACGAGTTTCTACCGTCAACAGTTTGGCGTCGTCCGTGGGAAAAATAACTAACCAACAATATTTCCTCCATTAATTCCAGTAAGAAAACATGCCAAGACCTTTAAAACGCTTACAAGACCACCAAGAAGCAGAGGTTCACCTAGACGAAACCCAGAAAAGGGCATCCATGAGGGATCCTCCCCCGTCGATTAATGGCAGTGCGACAGATCTATCTAGAGACAATGGCGAAGAGGAAGAAGTATCATCCCCTACCATTCATCCTACACTAGACCCTATAATACATGCTGCATCTCCAATGGAAGGTTGTACGACTCACCCTCCGCCACGGCCACCGGTGGCCCCAAGTCCGTACCATCAGGACCCCGGTCCTTCCAAACAAAGACATGGTAAATAACCATGAGTACACTCAGTGAGTTCAAGTTCCCAATATCATCGCTATGAAGAGGAAATACATGACCTACACTTGAAAAACCAAAGCTTGCAGGCCACCGTGGAGAACATGTAAGGGGTACTCAATGGCCTGTTACACGAAAAAGTCTAAGGCTCCCTTCTCTAGGCATAAAGAGAGGCAACATATATGAAGAGAAACCACCATGCTTGTGGATGGGGGGAAAACGAAAATCTCCACTAGTTGTGCCCCCCGCCCAGGACGCAAGGAAGATTTTGCACAAATGGAGCAACCTGACACAAACCCCACCTACGGGAGGTGTGAACCCAAGGCAGCCTCCAAAAGGGCTTCACCCGAATTGAAGGATAAACATAACCAGAGAAGGTCCGAGGTAAAACTAACACCCCCTACAGCTCCCCTGATGGACACAACCAAAGCAAGGGTTCACCCTAAGAATCCATGAGACTCCTTAAGCAGAAAGATGAAGGAATTAAACACTGAAATTCAAAGCCCTCGAAGTGAGATTATCGCTGAACCTGGGGGGCACAGAGATGATGAAGAATTTGACCATGAGTCGCCCTTCACAAGGGAGATTCAGGTTAAGCAACTCCCCACCAGCCTCAAAGAGCCTCGCATGACTCCGTATGAGGGCACTATGGACCCAAAATATCACTTAGACACTTTCAATAACCTGATGAAGTTAAAGGGGTCAACAGTAGAGCAAAGTGCCATTACTTCGTCATTACACTAAAAGGGGTGGCGTATAAGTGGTTCAAGAGGTTAAGGCCAGGAACAATTAGGTCATGGCAGCAGTTCTCTGATGAATTTCTTTAGCAACACCACGCGGTCTATGACTATGTTATGCCGAGTACCTGCCTTGCTAACATAAAACAAGGAAAAAGTGAAAGCCTGAAGAGCTACATCCACAGATTCAATATGGAAGCAACTAAGATGGGGAGTGTGACTAGAGCAGAACTCAAGATGGAAATCACAGCTGGGGTTCGTTCTGGAAGCAAGTTATGGGATAACATGCTCAAGAGGGAGATTACAAACTTAGATGAGTTCTTCAAAGGAGCCCAAAAGTATATACGTGTGGAAGAGGGCCATAAGAACCTGCATGTTGAGGGAAGCAAGCCTTCCTCCAGTCATCCTTCTACCAATACGTCTTAAGATTCCGCATAGAAGAGATCATTGTGATAGAGGAGTCACTGATCAAGTTGAAGATTGGAAAAGGTTTACAAGAAGGCTTCAAGGAAGAAGCAAGCGAGATTCAGCAAGGATAACCTCCGATAAGACTCCCTTTATATGAGTTGCTTAGGAGCAAAATAAGTCATCACAATTGGCCCCCATAAAGATCCAAAGAGGTCAGCAAGCTGACTCCAGAGATCTAAAATTGTGAGAGCATATCAGAGAAAGAAAAAGAAAAAAAAATAAAGTTCTTGGCAAGATAGACTCCATCAACCACTTAGGAGGCGTCCAACCTTGCAAGCCTCAACAGGCACCCAGCCTTGTGCAAAATAAGCATCTAACCTCACGGGCCTCAACAGGCACCTAGCCATGTGCAAAATAGGTGCCTAGCCTTGCAAGCCTCAATAGGTTCCTGGCAAAGTTCGAAACGAGTGTCTGGCCTTGTGAAATATATATATGTAAATACTTATGATACATGTATGTATGAGTGGTGAACCTTATAAGACAACATTTGAATCTATAAGGACAATCTACCCTTATAGAATCTAAGAAAGTCAAAAGGTCCCTCAAAAGTTACCTGTCCATGAACACACGCACCCTATAAAGGGATCACGTCGCAGAAGACCAAAGGGGAGCCCAAAGAGACCCCTAAGTCTAGATCGACTAAGTCGCCTTACCAAGGGAAAAAGGGCCTTGAAAATAGGCGCTTGCGAGGTTTCACAAATACCATCTCCCTATAAAGGGTCCCAACCTAAGGGTAGATCACGTCAAAGACCAAAAAAGGTCCTCATAACATTCCTAGGTCGACCAAGGTCACCTAGCCCAAAAAGGGTCTCAAAGAAGGCGCTTGTAAAAAGGTCTCAAAGAAGACACTTGCAAAAATAGTACTATGCATAATGACGAGGACGCTTCTCGCACAAAATAAAACGCGTGCACAAAAATATATAAAAGGATTGCGAGAACCCAAAGGGTCAACATATCCTTAAAAGTAATCAAGGTGCACCAACAGACACGAATCACACGCAGTAGAGGGGTCCCAAAGGGAACCCTTTCAAATAAAGCTATTGACCATGAGGACTTGCAAAAGCTCCTCATACAAAAAAAAAGGGAAAAATAATGGCTTCTCAAAGTCCCAGAATAATGTAAACAAGGCTTCTCAAGGTCCCATACTAAAGAAAAGAGTGGGCTTCTCAAAGTCTCACACCAATGATAGAAGGAGGCAAGCCTCACCATGTGAGAGGGTCTTGTTGTGCGAGACCATCTTGCATAGCGAGGCCTTCATCACCCAATAGTGTTGAATGACATCTTTTGATGTCTTATATGCCTCCAACTATAATGCAAGTATCACATTCATGAAAAAAGTGACAAACAAAGGCCTTCACATGTTGACAGATGAAGGTTGAAGACTTGGAGGCAAGAAGGAATGACACCCTTGGCCCGAGGCTCCCGAATAACTTTGTTTGTGGCCTCGCATGTCCATGCTTAGTCCTTTTCATCCAGCACTTGATCATGCCCTCTAAAGCCTCATCTCGAGTTCCATATGATTTCATCTATACCTAGTCATCCCGAGAGATCTCACGAAATAATAACAACATGCCATGATGCTCGACAACTCCCTCGTGGAGGTAATGCATGCATAGATATCGATTAGCTGTCTTTCCACTCACGCGACCATGACAACCAAGAGTGTGCCACCATTATCACTAGCATCATAAACTTCATTGATGGGTTCTCAACGTTAATAACTTGGTTTACAAGAAATCACACATCAATACCATCAGAGGATAGTAAGTGTAGCATTATAATGACTCTACAAGGACGCTTAAAGATCTTCTTATAGACTTGGGGGCAAGTGTGGATGCCAAAATTCAGCTTGAATGAGGCCCCCGCCTCATGACCCTCAAAACATATGTTTGGGATGGAAATATCTTCGCAGACACACCCTTGCGTCTCGCACCAAGGGCCTTGTGCACACGCCCCTGTGCCTCGCGCACACACGCCTCGCCTCGCTCAGGTGCCCAAGTACCATGATGCGCGCACACGTCCCTTTGCCTCTCATCCAAGTGGCCACGTGAGACACACTTAAGGGCCTCTCTATGCGAGGCTTTCCATATGCAAGACCCTCTCGCGACTCCCCTAGGTGGCCCCGTGAGATGGAACGCGAGACACACTTAAGGGCCTCGCTATGCAAGGCTGTCCATATGCAAGACCCCCTCATGACTCCCCTAGGTGGCCCCGTGAGACACCTCGCGAGGCCCTATGAGTCCCTTTGCCTCTCGTCCAAGTGGCCCCGTGATATGCCTTGTGAGACCCTATGAGTCCCTTTGCCTGTAATGCCCCCAAATTTCCTAATAAGATTTTGGACCTTGATTAGGAGGCCAGGAGGGCCATAATTGATTTATTATGCTATTTAATGATTATATGCATGTTTATGTGAATTATATTATTATATGATGGTAAATGCATGCATATGGGTTCATTTTAATTATAAGGGCATTTTGGTAATTTGGCCCGTTGAGGGCATGATTGTGTATTTTCATGCATGTGGGTGAATTATAAATAATACCACATTGTATGTGGATTAGTTCGGGTCATTCGTCATGAGACGATCATGGAATTCAAGCTATCGGTCTAGTTATAACGGGATTAAGTTCGGGGCTCGAAGTGAGTCTCGGGGTAATTTTGTGATTAGAACATTGCCGGGAATTAGAGGGTAATGGGATATGAATTATTGGTATTTGAGAATATTGAGAATAACGAGAATTGGAGGGTGTTAATTATAATTAATGAGATAGGCGAGAAATGATGATTTTACCCTTGGGAGTCTTTAGAAGCCTTTATTTGACCTAGGGGCAAAATGGTCTTTTCACCCCTAAGTTATATATCAACCCTTTAAGTTTAGAAAGCTGTAGAAGATATAAGAAAATAGAGCATCATTATCATCCTCATCTCTCCCTCCCGTACATGTTCTTCCCTCATTCTTCCTTTCAATTTTTGAGAGCCAATTTGAGGTAACAAGCTAGGAGATCAAAGGTGGGGGCTTAGAAACTTAGTTCATCAATTGAAGAGGATCTAAATCAAGCTTGAGGTAAGAAATTCATCCATGAAAATCTTGTTATACCCTATTTTTCTAATAAGTTTTCAGTTGAGGATTTTGATGTGTTAGTTGGGAATTAATGGAAGTTCTTGAGTTTGGTTGCTTGGGTTTTGATGAGGGTGTGTTGTAGATGCAGCTTAGGGGTTGAATTAGATGTTTGGATGATGTTTGGGATTGGTTTTGAGGCTTGGTTTCAAGGGGAAATCGCAAGGAGGGAAACTAGAAAAGTTTCTGGTCTGCTGATGGTGCCCTAGCGCTAGGCAGGGCAGGTTTTGGGCTTCTCTGACTTTGGGGTAGCGCCCCAGCGCTAGTGCATTTTCCAACAAGCCTATTTTAGGGCTCGGGGTGACTTTTAAGGCTTGGGGTTGGTTCCTTTACCCCATTTGGGTAGATTAAGAGTCCCGAGAGTGCGGGATGGATCCCGGGAGTGAGGTTTTAGATTATAAACCTTTTTATGATTTATTTTATTGATGGGATTCCATATTTGATTATGACTAGGTGACCGCTAAAGGATCAAAGGATTGATCGTTCTCAAGGGTCATTCTTTTACTAATTCTTGCTCAAACCCGAGGTAAGAAAACTGCACCCTGTGTATATGTGACATGCATGGTCCTAATTATGCTAGCAATTGTTAAGTAAGCATGTTGAATGCCCTATATTTGAATATTTGACATATGATATATTTTTGGTAGCATTGCTTGCTTATGTGTGTGTGGCACCAACTGTTCAGGATTGGCACTGGTCGCGTATTACTGACCTGAGAGTCAGAAACGGCATAAGCGTCAAGGACGCAGGGCCAAATGAAGATTAGTTCTAATCGATATCAGCGTCGAATGACTCATATGGGGTATTAATGCTGGAACGACCTGAAGGTCAATGAAAATTATAAGCGCTTGTCTAGTCTAAGACTAGTTACTCAGAGCTAGGGCCAAAGGCCTAGGTGACAGTTTGTCACATGGCTAGGGAACAATGTTCCATAGTTATGACTCTAGGGTCATGAGGAAGGTTATGTTGGTGACTAATCATCATGCACCTATCCTATTTAAGCTAGTGAAAGGATCACTTATTTATAAAGGGAACGGAACCCACCTTAGTGACTTGTACCACTATCACTCTTCTATTTAGTGCTATCAGCCCGGTATGGTTACCGGAACCACCAGTGATAAATCACTTATCTGATTGAGATTGACTTGATAGTCATCCACTCAGGAGGGTAGGATTTCTTATCCTGGATACCCATCATTATGTGAATTTATTTGCCTGCTTGATTAGGGCTATATCTGCTAGGTGTGTGCCTTATGATTTGATGACATGTTATTACTGTTCATGAGCATATTAAGTTTTCTTGCTTGGCTTCAGCTCACGGGTGCTATGTGGTGCAGGACCATCCTTGAGTTGGAGAGCTTAGGTGGCGATGTGTACATATGCAGCTGCTCGACCACCACGGCCGAGGTTGGAAGGAGAGGAACTAGGGTTAAACCTTGTTTTGCCGCTTAGATCAGATGGTTGTAAATATTTTGTTATAATGAACCTTTAAATTATATTTTTGGGATCCCAATGTATATAGTAAACGTTCTAATGAAACGTTATATCTTAACAAAAAAATTTAATCCCTAAACCATTAATCATACTTAGTTACACGTTTATGGCCAAATGACTCGATTAGCGAGTTTAGCACTGTTTGCAATGTGCACTGTAAAGGTCCCTGGAGTTTAAGGCGTTACATTGCCTCTGGTCTAAGTGGCCATGTGAGACGCCTCGCGAGACCCTATGAGTCCCTTTGCCTTTTGTCTGAGTGGCCACGCAAGACACCCGTCTCGCCAACCCCACATCATGCCTTGAAGGCTCGCGAAGATCATGTGAGGTGCCCTCGCATCTCCCCCTTCTAGATGAGACTGTTAGAGATCCCTCACAACTCGACCCCAAAGATTGCCTCGAAAGGTTGTTGTCTCCCAAAATCGATATTCTTTTCGGAACACCTGCTTCATTTATGAGGCCTTACTTTACTCTCTAAGGAAGGTTCACCCACAGAGCGTAATAGAATGCAAGGAAGCCTGGAGCCAAGTCATAGCCTGGAGGAATAAGGAAAACCATCATGTATAGGGCATACGTACAAGTATGGAGCATGCTGAACTGAGGAGGACAAAGGCGTGGTCCTGACATCTGTATTTGACAAGTAGTGGTGGTATAAATTAGTACGAGGAGTGATGGCATGACCTACATGTATCTGACCACAAAAAGGTATCGACACCACGATCCTCTGCTCCACCACGACCTGTGCAACTACCATGATAGTGTACCCAAGTACCTTATTGTCGCCTGGGACCACCTTGTATTAGAGGCCATTAGAGCCAAGCTATAAATAGACCTCCACCCCTCAAATTAGGGGGTGGGAAAAATTCATTGTAGACAGAGATAGAAGAGCAATATATGAGATTATCCTCCATTGTTGTTCTCTATTTCCCTTTCTTAAATTTTTCCTAAGTTCTATCTGCGCACTTTTCATAACAAGCTTTGAGTTTTCCATCCATATATCGTTGACGAGTTTCTGCCGTCAACAGTAATCATAGTGGAATATAAATGTGATTATATGTTTAAACATAAGTTAGTCCTAAGAATAGTCAGTGCACAGGATTTACATTGACTTGCCAATCTACGATATGATCTACTTACACATTGTAATGTTATGTTCTTTCCAGAACATTAGAAAAGTAGATAAGATCGGATGTATTTGTTACATCGGACTGGACCGATATTGATAGTAGATAGGATAAGTAAACATACCGTCATTATTTATTCTAGTCATATCATATAGTTAACCATAAGTCAATTCAATCTCAATTCTGAGTGGTTAGTATTCCAACTAATTGTATTATTTGAGTTCATTGACTTGTTCGTTACCAGCTTACCCTACAGACTAGCTCATACTTACATATTAGGAATCTGGTAGTATAATTGAGTGGGAGTGTTAATCATAGATATGAACATTTATAACTTCTAATGAAGAAGTAAACTATGGTTTCCTTTTAGTTTGGTTCAAGGCGCTAAATGATAGATGTTTACCCAAAAAACGGTTGCTGATGATGTGGTGATAATCTCTCACACGTGGTTAACACGTGGTGAAAGTACTGCTCGACTATCGACCAGAAGTGCATCGCATCGTCAGGGTTAATTTTTGATACGACCAGGCTGGTCGTATAACCTAAGTTATTTCCTTTTTAAGCTGTAATCTTATAATAAGTGCATTGAATATTTCTTCATTATTATCTTGATACGCGATTATTAAGGAAAGATAGGACATGTTGGCATGTGTAACCCTCCTTGAGCCTATAAATATGCATGAAATAGCTCAAGGAATGGACTTTTGAAATTTTCATTTCCTGAATCTTGTTGCGAAATATTGAGAGGAAAAAGAACTTAAGTGAGTTGTTCATCATCTTATTGTAATACATCTAAGGTTTGTGAAACTCAAGAACCCTAGTTCTTTGATCAGGACTTTAAGATTCAATAATAACAATATCACTAAGTGGACGTAGGTCATTACCATTCTTTGGGGCCGAACCACTATAATTCCTTGGCATTTTCTTCCTTTCCGTTAGATCATTTTTCTCATTCTTTCTTTATACTTTGTCGTACATTTGATTTCGTGTCGTTGGCCAAAATCGTGGTCAACATTCTGGTGCTTTCATTGAGATCTTGGGAAAGAACTGTGAAAGAATATAATGGCAAAATCATGCAAGAAGATTGGACAGGTTGCTGGTGCTGCACCATCCCAACCTCCTCCCCCAAATATGGCCGAGAATGAACCACATTTGGAATTTGATGAGGACGAACTAGACTCCGAAACACTGAGGGCAACGCTAAGAGTGTTGCAAGATGAGTTGGCCAATTTGAGGGCTAATCAGGAGAATACTGCGGAGACGATGGCACTGCAGCAAAGAGAAATAGAACGCCAGGGTTAGGAGCTAAGTGAGCGGCAGGCTGAGATGGATCATCGGTAGAGGGATGCCATGGCCACCCTTAAAGCAGCCATTCAATTGGCTAGGAGTCAAGCTATACCAGCCTCCCAACCAGAGCAGCTGTCACAGGGTTAATTTCTCACTCACAAATTTTCCCCGCGATGGCCTAGATTCCTCAATCCAGTCAGCCAACCCAACACTCAGTTTCACACACTCACTCACGTTCAAGGTTTGCCCAGCGTTCACTCAACAACACACTCTCGTTATCAAGTAAATAAACACAATGCACACAATATACAGGAATCCCTCCCAACCTTGTTATTTCACACAATATCAAGGATAAAATATGTTTCAGTGCTGGACATCACATGCTGATGACTCAAGCACACACTGCCTATTTATAACCCAACACAAGGGTGCGGTTGACATCCCCAACCGCCTAGGCAATAACACATCAACACTCCATGCTGATCCTAAGTAACACGCCTGTGTCACATGGCCACGCCTTCAGCCCGAAGAATTGCATCTGCTCCCCAACAGATGTGTTCGAACCCATGCATCTGCTCACCAACAGATGTGACCGAACCGTTGCATCTGCTCCCTAGCAGATGTGACCAACCAATGCGCCTGTTCCCCAACAGATCTGGCCGAAAGCATTACACCTGTTCCCAACAGAGGTGACCAACTGATGCACCTGTTCCCAACAGATGCGCATCACCCAGCTGCTGCCACCAGCTGACATGCAACCTTGAGTGATGCCTAGGTCCGCCCAGCGGACCTTAGTGAGGGTCTCACAAACCACCCCCACCTAAAGAAGTCGACGCCCTCGTTGACATACTTCTGAGGTACTCGTTCACCTTGTCTTCAAACTGCCACAAGGTGATGGCTTTCTCCCATGAAGCCTTAGCTTCACTTTCGCCTTCCCACAAAACCAAGTACTCGGTTCGTTGGTTCTTCTTACTACCTCCGAACGTACGATGATTAAGGACCTTAGCCAATTTCTTCTCAAATTTCTTCCTTACAGTAGGAGGTGCCCGTACCACCTGCTGTCTTCCTTCGGTCTTGTCTTCATGAAACTTCTTTAAAAAGCTAACATGAAAAGTCGGGTGCACCTTGAATCTCTCAGGTAGCTTCAACTTGTAAGCCACTGCACCCACTTTCTGCACAATCTCGAAGGGACCATCATACTTTTGAACCAGCCCTTTGTGGTAGCGCTTGTCTGTGATTTTCTTCCAAATCTGGGGAGTGAGTTTCAGCAACACTCGATCTCCCACTGAGAATTCCAAGTCTCGCCTGTGCTTGTCGGCATATTTCTTCATCCACCTCGAAGCTTTCCCTAGGCTGTCCCTGGCAAGTTCCAGCAACTCGGTTCTGTCCCATGCAAACTGATATGCTGCAGGGCATACTCCTTGAGACTTCTGTTTTGCAACTTCGTGTGGTGTCAGCAGCTGTCTCCCAAAGACTATCTCTGCTGGACTCATTCCTGTGGTAGAGGACTGTTGAATGTTATAGCAAAACTGTGCTGTATCAAGCAACTCTACCCAATTCCTCTGACTTGCTGTTACATAATGCCGTAAGTATTCCTCGAGCAACTGGTTCATTCTCTCAGTCTGACCGTCAGTCTGAGGATGGTTGGCTGTCGAGAACTTCAAGTTCAACCCCAACATGTTGAACAACGTGGTCCAAAACTTCCCTGTAAATCTTGATTCACGGTCACTAATGATATCTTCAGGCAACCCGAAATACTTCACAACATTCTTCATAATCAGCTTCGCAGCCACATCCGCTGGACATGCGTTTGGGGTAGGAATGAACACCCCATATTTTGAAAATCGATCCACCACCACTAAAATGGACCTGAACCCTTTAACATCTGGAAATCCCACAATGAAATCCATACTGATTGACTGCCACGACTTCTCAGGTATTGGCAGAGGTTGCAACAGCCCTGCTTCCTGTCTCCGTTCAGTCTTATCCTATTGGCATACCAGACACGTCTTCACATAGATCTCGACGTCCTGTTCCATCTTCGGCCACACATAGGACTTAGATAGTAATGCCATCATTCTAGCCACCCCCGGATGACCAGCCCACTGAGGGTCATGGGTTTCTTTGAGTAGTTCCTTGCGCAAACCACCACTACTAGGTACGAACAATCTGCCACCCTTGGCATAAAGAAGACCATATTCTTCCCAGTACCTCATCAATTCTCCCTCTTTAGCTTCACTCAAAAGCTTCTTATAAACGGGATCGAGCAGTGACTGCTCCCTCACCCGGTCGAGAAAGGTTGTGCTCACCTGAGACAATGCCCCAACAAAAGCCTATACTTCCTTGCGGCTCAAAGCATCAGCCACCTGATTCTGTTTACCTGGTCTATGCACCCACACAAATCAAACTCCGCTAAATACTCTTGCCAACGAGCTTGCTTTGGAGTCAACTTCTTCTGAGATTTGAAGTAAGTGTTGGCAACATTATCCATCACCACAGTAAACTTTGTGCCCAGTAAGTAGTGCCTCCAAACGTCCAAACAATGCACCACTGCCGCCATTTCCTTCTCATGGGCCGAATATCTTTGCTCAGCATCTTTTAACTTTCGACTCTCAAAAGCTATCGAATGTCCCTCTTGCACAAGAACTCCCCCTAGCGCACGGTCAGATGCATCTGTCTGCACTTCAAATGGTAAGTCAATGTCTGGCAATTTCAAGATTGGTTATGAAGATATCGCCACTTTGAGCTTCTCAAAGGCCTCATCACAATCTTCAGTCCAACACCACTTCTAGTCTTTCTTGAGGAGATCCGTCAGTGCACTCACCTTCCTTGAGTATCCCCTGATGAATCTCCGATAGTAATTAGCCAATCCTAGAAACGAACGCAACTCCGGCACTTTCTTAGGAATAGGCCAATCCATAATTGCTTTTACTTTGCCCTCATCCATTCTGAGTTTCCCTTGGCCAACCCAGTGACCCAAGAATTTTACTTCTTGCTTGCAAAACTAGCATTTCTCCTTCTTGATGTACAGCTTTTCTTCTCGCAACTTTGACAACACCTTCCTCAGATGCTGCAAATGTTCTTCTAACGAATAGCTATAGATCACAATGTCATCGAGATACACGACAACAAACCGGTCCAAAAACTCATAAAACACATCGTTCATTAGATTACAGAATGTTGCAAGAGCGTTAGTTAAACCGAAAGGCATCACTAAAAATTCAAATGAACCATACCTCGTAACACAGGTAGTCTTTGATTCATCCCCCACCGCAATTCGAACCTGCCAGTACCCTGACCGGAGATCTAGTTTGGTGAAGTATGATGCTTTCGTCAACCTATCAAACAAATCCGCAGCATTTGGAACTGGGTATTTGTTCTTTACCGTGACTTTGTTCAATGCCCGGTAATCAACGTACATCCTCAACGACCCGTCTGCTTTCTTCTGAAACAATACTGGCGCACCATAAGGAGCCTTGGATGGCTGAATAAACCCGCTATCAACCATCTCCTTCAACTGTCTCCTGAGTTCTTCCAACTCTGAAGGTCCCATCTTGTACGGTGCTTTGGCCGGTGGAACCGCCCCTGGTTCCAACTCAATCTTGTGATCAATTGCCCTCCTCGGAGGAAGTTCTTTAGGCAACTCGTTAGGCATTGTGTCAGCAAATTCTCTCAGCAACGCCACAATCTCATCGGGTACCTCGACCCGCTGGTCTGGCTTCACTTCTATCAGGGCGGCCACATAGGCTTGATTCCCCTTCTTTCTTATGGAGTTCCCGAACTGCGTAGCTGTTTCCAACACAATGTCTTTCCCTTGATTCTGGACTGAGGAGATTGCTTCAACAAAACACGGACACTCCTCGTCACAGATCATTACACCCTTAAGGTGTGGTGCAACCATTGCCCTTGCTGCACCCAGAAATTCTATTCCAAGAATCATCTCGAAATCATCCAACGGAACCACCATGAGGGTGCACTGAGACTCCCAAGCCCCTACCTTCAATGTCACTGTAGCGAATCCTTGAATCGGTTTCGCCTCTGGATTCACTACTTTCAATCTAGTCGAACTTTGAACAACATCCAGGCCAAGTCTTTCTGCTTCTCTCGAGGACACAAAATCGTGGCCCCCGAGTCCACCATTGCTTTCACTTCTTTTCCGTTAACGAACACCTTCACGTACATCAAGCCTTTAAACTGACTTGTTTTCCCCGTAGTGATTGCATTAAGAAGTTGCATGGGGTTCATCCTAGAAGGAGCTTCTTGATCACTGCCATTCTGAGCTTCCTGTGTGATCATAGCATTCAGCTTCTCCCTCTTCGGACACTCCCTTGCCATATGCGGACCGTTGCAGATAAAACACCCAACACCTCTCTTGTTGGTTGCCTGGGAAGATCCGGTCTGGTTGTTCCCTCCAGAACCCTCTTTCTTCTTGCCATCGTTATTCTGTCCACCCTTGGACGAAGATGGTTTACCGCTGTTCTTTTTCCCTCCATTCGACTTCTTTGAAGCATCTCCTTGTGAAGTCGGAGTATTACTGTACTTGTAATCCACAAGTTTCTCGGCAGCCACTATTGCTGATGGTAGATCAACTACCGCCTGTCTCCTCAACTCAGCCTGCGCCCAAGGCTGTAGTCCAGACAGAAAATTGAACATCTTGTCCTCCTCGAACATGTTCCTTATGTCCAGTAACAAAGAACTGAACTCTTTCACATAGTCTCGAACCGTACCGGTGTGTCTCAACTTCTTCAGCGACTCCCGAGCAACCCGTGCAGTGTTGCATGGAAGGAATTGGTCCGTTAATTCCTTCTTCAGAACATCCCACGTTTCGATCTTAGGCCTACCAGCCTGTGCATCCTCCTCCATACTGGTTCGCCACCATAACTTGGCGTCCCCCTGAAGATACATGCTAGTGATCGTCACCTTTTCCGAATCCGGTATCCTTGCAGCCTTGAATTACTGTTCGACGTCCCAAAGGAAGTTCTCCAACTCCTTTGAGTTCCGACTGCCATTAAAAGCTTTCGGTTCAGGCATCTTGATCATTGAGGACTGAGACGCAGAAGATTCAGTCATCGTGGCTGAATTCGCTATGGCCCTCTTCAACAATGTCACATCCGCATCAAGAGCAATGAATCGCTCTTTCACCGAACTTGACAGGTCCATAACACTAGTCATCACTTTTTTCATCTTCTCGCCAAATTCCTTTTCCAAGTCGATCATGGCCCTTCCACAAACAGTAACTTGGTTGGATGCTTCCTTCATCACATCACGAGCCAACTTATCAAGCGCGTCAAGTTGTTCAGAATGTTGTTCATACAGCAAGAACAAACTCACAGGTTCTTCATAAGTAGGAGTCCCCAGCAACTCCTCGAGTCTCTCGACCCGAGTCGACAATTCAGCATTCGTCACCATGACTATTGCTTCCCAATACAAGCAGCCTAAGCTCTGATACCAGCTGTCACAGGGTTAATTTCTCACTCACAAATTTTCCCCGCGATGGCCTAGATTCCTCAATCTAGTCAGCCAACCCAACACTCAGTTTCACACACTCACTCACATTCGAGGTTTGCCCAGCGTTCACTTAACAACACACTCTCGTTATCAAGTAAATAAACACAATGCACACAATATACAGGAATCCCTCCCAACCTTGTTATTTCACACAATATCAAGGATACAATATGTTTCAGTGCTGGACATCACATGCTGATGACTCAAGCACACACTGCCTATTTATAACCCAACACAAGGGTGCGGTTGACATCCCCAACCGCCTAGGCAATAACACATCAACATTCCATGCTGATCCTAAGTAACACGCCTGTGTCACATGGCCACGCCTTCAGCCCGAAGCATTGCATCTGCTCCCCAACAGATGTGTTCGAACCCATGCATCTGCTCACCAACAGATGTGACCAAACCGTTGCATCTGCTCCCCAACAGATGTGACCAACCAATGCGCCTGTTCCCCAACAAATCTGGCCGAAAGCATTACACCTGTTCCCAACAGAGGTGACCAACTGATGCACCTGTTCCCAACAGATGCGCATCACCCAGCTGCTGCCACCAGCTGACATGCAACCTTGAGTGATGCCTAGGTCCGCCCAGCGGGCCTTAGTGAGGGTCTCATGGCAGCCACCAAGCGCATCACCTCAAAGAGGTCCTAATCCAAGCCCTCAAAGGCCAGAGCAGCCGCCTATGGCCCAGGATGATGTGCCACCTAGGGATCCTGAGCAGCGACCTCCTTCCTAGGCTGGTCGAGGCAATCCCCAGCGCCCGAGGTAGAATAAGGTTGGGCGACTGCCCCGCAGCCCTAGACGCCCAGGGAATGAAGAGCCGAATCTACCGAGCAGGGGACAGCGTCCTTCTGCCAACAGGAGGAACACAGAGTCAGGCTCTGCGGTCAGGCCCCCCCCCCCCCACGGCATAACAATGAACAGGGACCCAATGACCAGCGCAGGCCTCACCCTGACGCTCGAGAGATGCCACCCCGAGGAGAAAATAACGCGAACAGCCGGCTACGCCATGGTCAGCCACAATTCAGGGATGGCCATGGCTATAATGAAGCTGACTCCGGTAGAGGGAACGCTGGCCGGAGAAATGAAGACAGAGGTGGAGGTAGAAATCCCCCACCTAGAGAAAATAGGCCAGCTAGCCATAACGCTGGGGGGCAGCCCATGCAGCTAAATTTCTTTAGCCGGCTAGGAGCAAGCGAGCAGAGATGAAGAGACGGCGATCTTAGGGATGTACTTAACGACCGTCGTGAGAGGCATGATGAGTACGCTCCCTCGGCACCAGCGACCCCAGCTGTCCCAGAGGCAGTTCAACCTCAGGTTAATGCCCTGAACCAGGCAGTACAACAACTGGTCGGGGGATGAACGTCCCATATTAAGTACGATAGGTGTCACGGGCTAACATTTTGACAGCGGAAATGCCCGTGCGGCACCTTGACTCCTCTGAGCCAAGGTCAGCCTTCCAGCCATTCGAATAACAATGGGCACATTTTTCGCGCGGCCGTGTGCCTCTGCACACTTCCATCTCTCGAACAACTCTCATTGAGTCATGCTCTCAAGCATCTATGAGTGCAATCATGCATCAATGCTATCTAGCCAAGACACTCACACTGTCCATAGGTTCTCACTATGGCAAGGCAAATCCCAACACCGATACTCACCCAGACATTCGCAAGTCAAGGTAGCATGTGTGGCTAAGAGCCAACACCAAGCTAACGTGCCAACACCTCCCATCATGTCCCGTTCGATATTATCCGATTAGCTCACGTCGCAGACCAAGGACTCCCATACGTCCATGGTCCAATCCTCAAGGCACCATACCATCATGCATGTTGGCAGGCCCTCGAGACTAGCTGCCGGACTAGTAGCACACACTGGACCTCTGTCCTGCTCAAGCATAGTGCACCCTCCAACGCTTGCATGCTAACAAGTCCCACGAATGACTTCCCATGCCATCTCGTGTAGAGACTCATGGCCATGGCGCGCCATGACATCTCTCGGAGGTTTGGGCCACGTTCTATGCAAGCGGCATCCCGGGAAGCCAAGGGAACTGTACCCTTAAACCTCTGGCAGCACACTTTGACGCACTACCGGGGCGGCCTGGTAATGTCCATGAGTACTCCTACTCATGGAGACATATGAGTCCCCTCGTGGTCCTCATATGCCCGCCCTACTAGTCCTCCCAACTAGTAGTAGCTCACTTGACGCACTTGCGCTAGGGGGTGGTGGAGAGCTGACACCAGGTGCTCCCTCTACAAAGAGCCTTCTGAGCTTTTAGCCTTCTACCAGGAACATATATGATTTTTGCTTGGGAGACATATTTGGCTTCCAGCTCGCCAATTATCCGAATCTCCCAAATCCTATCATACCATTGCGTTCATTGACCCTTCAATATGGAACCTACCAAGTCTTGTCCATTTTCGGGCAATATTGAAGTTATTTACGAAAATGCCACTGCCGTACAAACTAGGCATCATCATGCTCACCAGCCTGCACCCTCGCATGCGCATCTGACTGAGTGCCATCCTAGCTTGTAACATGCCATCAAGGCCGGCATGTTACACTCTCCCACACTTCAATTGTCGATTCCCTCATCGACAAACCGCTGACCAATCTTCCTGCCTCGACTCCTAAGCTCACTCCATGCTTCTTCCGAATCTTGAGTCTGCACTAGTCCCTCTACTACTGTAGAACCACTAACTTGGTGATGATCTCCCACATCCAACCTTGGACTCGATCAAGGACCCCATGCCACCGTCGCTATTCAGAATTCTCCCATGAAGTAGTGCCGCAGCACTCGAATACTCCTTGCATACATGAACTTCTCTGAGTCCATCATGATGTCCCTCCAGTCAACTAAGCAACCCTTGCAAGACTGACCCCAAAGCCAACACATTTTTTTATTGTTGCTTTCCCGCCAATCTTCCAATGCATACTCTCTTATTGACAAGGAGGAAATTTAGGTGCACCCCCCTCAGGGTGAGCTTCGCAAACCAACCGTTCCCAACAGCACCTACGAAACATCCTTCCATTGAAGGCATGTCTCTCTTCAACGTGGCACTCGTGCCAACTGTAGCCTTTATGCAGTATCTAGTGCATCCTTGCACACAAACTTCGCGAAGTAGTCTCTCAAACTTTTGGCCCTCCGGCCTTACTGCATACCCATGGCTTGATGCGAAATGGCCATTCTTAACCATAAGCATCACTGCTGCTCTGAGCTTCTACATTGTGGTCAATGATCTAACAGCATTCGAAACCACTACACTGCCTTCTGGCTTGTGCTCATGCTGACTCTCAGCATCGTGCCTCAAGTTCTGCCCCCAAATCAACCTTGCCTAACTCTAGACGGCCTGTTGAATCTTGACCAACTTGACTGCACTTTACCTCACCCTTGAGGTCTGAAGTTGTCCCAATCCGCTATCTCCCTTCGGCATATGTTCTCTGAATCATTCGGCTTGTGTTCCCATAAACACGTGTCCCCATAAAACACTAAGCATGTCCCATAACATGCTGCAAAACCTGCCCAATCTTTGGTCTCAGCCTACGCCCATGCATACTGTCTATCTGTAGTTTCAATTGGTCACCTGACCTACTCGCATCAGTCATGCATGTCTTCGCACTGTACAACATATCTGTTGTTGTGTTTCTCTCTAGATTCACACACCCAAACTGAACAAGTACCCTGACCCTTCGAACATATGAATTAGTGGGTTCCCCCACTTCAACTTGGGAATAACTTCTCTTCTCGAGGTGTACCTCTCAAGGTATAGCTCGCAAGCTAACTGCTTTTCTCGTGCGATCCCTCGTTCCATTTATCACTTTTGAAGATGATGTTGAACTAATGTGTCAGCCACTCTGACTCTTCGCCCTTCGACATCTCTACGTTGCCTTAGTACCTGAGTCCTGTTGACTTTCACCTTAGGCAAACGTTGCACTGATGTTACCTTAGTACCTGAGTCCTGATGACTTTCACCCTAGGTAACTGACTCTGTCTTTGTCTCTAAGTCTCCTTGACTTTACATTCTGAACAACTAACGATCTCCATGATAACTCATCTCGATGCTTTTGTAATGGAACATTGGTCTGATATTTGGATGTTTGAACCATGAAGGTCTCTCCCCCACTTCAACTGTTGGCGTCCTCGACAACTTGCCCACACGCAATAATTCGTGTAGCACCATTGTCGATTCCCCTATGCGTGAGCTCTCCACATAGCTATCCATCTTTTACATACTAGCATCTCGCCCCTCCGGGCAGCTTCTCTAGGCTTCTATGGTCACTAAATCCCGATAGCAAGGCCCTCTGACCCACATTTGAACTCCAGCACCATCTTTGCCTCCTTAAGCCTTCTTGTAGCACTAAGTTTCCTTAATGCGGCCCTCCAGCGCTCTCGAAACTCTAGTACTATTCTGACCACTGCGCGCGGTCTACTCGGCCCTGCTGGCCTTTGATGCATGTATTCCACAACTCAGCATCTCCTACGATGCCACCGTGTTGCCCACACCAGCTAATCACAGTGTGGCCACACGTTTCACTCAATTGTCTCGGCACCTCCCTTCTTGGGCGAACCAAGATAACATGCAAACACCTCCAAGTACGACTGCCCTCTGACAATCGCGGCCACGGCCACCTTGGTCTCCATGTGATGTCGTTTGGCACACAAGTAGCAACTGAAGCATTCCATGTTCATCTTTATCTAGTTCCCCAAAGCTATCCACTCTCGACTTCTGTCGTGACTGACAAGAGCCTGACGGCCACTATTATGCTCAACCACTCTTGCGTACAAGTTCCATTTTCAACAACAGCGCTCCACGCGACTTACACTTTCACTCAGGCAAACCTGAACTAGTGAACCAAGCATAAAAATTTAACCTCTTGATCAAACCTTGTCTCATGTCAATGAGTTCCAACTCTTTTGTAGTACCTCTCCACAATTGCACGTGGTTGTTGTCTTTCTAGCATCACTGAACTTTCTGATTCGAAGCAACCATAAATTGTCCCCTCTCTAGGATGTCCAGTATTCCCATGAAGAAGAGCAACCAAGTCTCATCCCGTCTTAGCCTACTGATCCTTTCTAGGTGACTAAAAGGCTCAACGACATCTGTCCAAGCATCCAGACTCTTATGGTCCTTCAACACGCCTACATCCTTTCTAGGATAGGCCAACCTGGTTCACCCCAACTTGAGATGAACCTGGCTCTGATACCAACTGTCACGGGCTGACATTTTGACAGCAAAAATGCCCGTGCGGCACCTTGACTCCTCTGAGCCAAGGTCAGCCTTACAGCCATTCGAATAATAATGGGCACATTTTTCGCGCGACCGTGTGCCTCTGCACACTTCCGTCTCTCGAACAACTCTCACTGAGTCATGCTCTCAAGCATCTATGAGTGCAATCATGCATCAAGGCTATCTAGCCAAGACACTCATACTGTCCATAGGTTCTCACTATGGCAAGGCAAATCCCAACACCGATACTCACCCAGACATTTGCAAGTCAAGGTAGTATGTCTGGCTAAGAGCCAACACCAAGCTAACGTGCCAACACCTCCCATCATGTCCCATTCGATATTATCCGATTAGCTCACGTCGCAGACCAAGGACTCCCATACGTCCATGGCCCAATCCTCAAGGCACCATACCATCATGCATGTTGGCAAGCCCTCGAGACTAGCTGCCAGACTAGTAGCACACACTGGACCTCTGTCCTGCTCAAGCATAGTGCACCCTCCAACGCTTGCATGCTAACAAGTCCCACGAATGACTTCCCATGCCATCTCGTGTAGAGATTCATGGCCATGGCGCGCCACGACATCTCTCAGAGGTTTGGGCCACGTTCTATGCAAGCGGCATCCCGGGAAGCCAAGGGAACTATACCCTTAAACCTCTGGCAACACACTTTGACGCACTACCGGGGCGGCCCGGTAATGTCCATGAGTACTCCTACTCATGGAGACATATGAGTCCCCTCGTGGTCCTCATATACCCGCCCTACTAGTCCTCCCAACTAGTAGTAGCTCACTTGACGCACTTGCGCTAGGGGGTGGTGGAGAGCTGACACCAGGTGCTCCCCCTACAAAGATCCTTCTGAGCTTTTAGCCTTCTACCAGGAACATATATGATTTTTGCTTGGGAGACATATTTGGCTTCCATCTTGCCAATTCTCTGAATCTCCCAAATCCGATCATACCATTGCGTTCATTGACCCTTCAATATGGAACCTACCAAGTCCCGTCCATTTCCGGATAATATTGAAGATATTTACGAAAATGCCACTGCCGTACAAACTAGGCATCAGCATGCTCACCAGCCTGCACCCTCGCGTGCGCCATCCTAGCTTATAACATACCATCAAGGCTGGCATGTTACAATAGGCAGAGGGGCACCCCCTTCGTACAAAGGATTGCTGTGGCCGAAACCCCCATTAAGTTTAAGATGCATACATTTCCAAATTTGGACGGGTACGGAGACCTCGTATCTCACGTTAATAAGTTCGAGATACAAATGGACATACAAAGTGTCAGAAGATGCCCACTGCCAGATCTTCCCTGCGACACTATCTGATACTGCTCAGGAGTGGTTCATCAAGTTCCCTCCTACTAGTATAGTATCTTGGGAAATGTTCGTGAAGGAATTCTACGGACAGTTCTACGCGGGTCGTGTACACCCCACAAAGGCCAACCAGCTAGTCGAGATACGACAGAAGGAGGGAGAGCCCTTGAAAGAGTATGTCAGCCGCTTCATGCGAGCTGCTGCTGGAGCCAAGACAGTGGGCGATGAAGGTAAGATAATGGCTCTAATTGCTGGAGTTAGGCGCCAATCACCCCTCTAGAGTAGCCTCAGAAAGCATGGGGTTAGAAGTACCCAAGAGTTCTTGGATCGGGCTGATTGATATATCAAGCTCGAAGATGCGATTGCCAACGAAGGGAAATCGCCAAATAAAGACAAGGGGCCCAAAGAACCCTCCAAAGCCGCCAACGGGTTAGAAAAACCCAATGGCAATGACAAAGGCAACGGGGATGGCAATGGTAGAAATGGTGGAAAGCGGGCGAACAATGAACCCTCGACCTCTGAGAGGAAGCGCCCCAAAGGCAATCGGTATGAGCCGAGATTCACCAACTACATTGCCCTTGTCGAAAGCCGAGCTGAGGTCTACCAGGCGACCAACTCAAGCGTGCCTTACAAATGACCCGCACCTATAAGGAAATATATCTCCAAGAGAGATACAACGAAGTTCTGTCGTTTTCATAATGACTATGGGCATGACACCAATGAATGTAACCAGTTGAAGGATGAGATTGAGTTCCTGATAAGGCAGGGACATTTAAGAAGATATGTGTGAGCCGCAGGAGGTTCTCAGCGAGAGGCTCAAGGTGGCAACGAGCAGGCACCTACACTCCAACGCTCACCACCTTTACAGCCAGCTCCTGTGGCAGGCACTCTACTCACCATCTGCGGAGGCCCACATCTTGCAGGAGACAGTGGGAAGGCAAGGGAACGATACGCTCAAACCCTACGCCACGACCAGGACATCGAGATGATGAGTGTGGAAGATCGAGCACCAAAAAAGGCTCGTACAGAGGAGGAATTAATAACCTTCTCTGATGACGATGCCCATCATGTACGATTCCCACACTCTGACCCGCTGGTCGTGGATGTACAAATTGCCAATATGATGGTGAAAAGGGTGTTGGTCGACACAGGAAGTTCGGTTAACATCCTATACAAGTCCTTGCTGGAAAGAATGAAGCTGTCCGTCAAAGATCTAGAGCATGCAATCA
The DNA here is from genome assembly GCF_963169125.1 of Humulus lupulus. NCBI lineage: Eukaryota > Viridiplantae > Streptophyta > Magnoliopsida > Rosales > Cannabaceae > Humulus > Humulus lupulus. The sequence continues at coordinate 187,774,330 of NC_084793.1, read as the reverse complement.
AACCATTTATGGTTTTTCTGGTGAAGGGCTCGCCCCAACAGGGTCGATTAGGCTTCCAGTTACGGCAGGTACTGTGCCTTCTAATAGGACATTACTCACTACTTTTATAGTAGTTGATTGTCCTTCGGCATACAATGCTGTAATTAGGAGACCAATTTTGGTCGACTTACGAGCCGTCACCTCGATATGGCACCTCGCCATGAAATTCCCAACAGACGCAGGGATAGGTTGCATATTGGGAAACCAGAGGGAAGTGAGGGAGTGCTACAATGCCTCGATCACCAAGGCGAAGAAAGGTGTATCGAGAGATGTTCACGAGAAAGAGTTGCAAATGGCAACTGATGTTCAGGCCCACTCGGGTGATAATGTCACCAAATAGGGCGTTGCCCAAAGTGAGGATATGGACTTAGTTCCTCGCTTTGGGGATTTTGAAAAAGAAGTGGGACCCATCGAGGACCTTGAAGAAGTCCAACTCGATGAATAAAATCCGACCAGAGTTGTGAAAGTCGGTAAAAACTTAGAGACAACGACAAAACAAGCACTGGTGGAGTTTTTAAGGAGGAACCAGGAGGTCTTTGCCTGGTCGCACAAAGACATGGTCGGGATAGATTCTGCAGTCATCAGCCATGTCCTAAACATCGACAAGAGTTTTCCACTAGTAAAACAAAAAAGAAGGCTTCTCGACAAAGATAGATCAAGGGCCTTAAAAGAGGAAGTCGAGAAACTGAAAGAGAATGGGTTCATCAGGGTGGCATTTTATCCATCGTGGGTCTCTAATCCCGTACTAGTGCCCAAGCCGAATGGCAAGTGGCGTACGTGCGTGGATTTTACAGACCTAAATAAAGCCTGCCCCAAAGATTGTTTCCCACTCCCAAGAATCGACCAGCTGGTCGATGCCACTGCAGGAGATGAGATCCTCTCATTAATGGATGCGTACTCCGGGTATACTCAAATTAGTATGCATCCCCCTGATGAGGATCACACTAGCTTTCGAACTGATACAGGGCTCTACTCTTACAAAGTGATGCCCTTCGGTTTGAAAAATGCTGGTGCGACTTACCAGTGACTTGTCAACCACATGTTTAAGGAGCTTATTGGAACAAACATGGAGGTCTACGTCGGTGACATGCTGGTCAAGTTGAAGAAAACAGAAGGGCATGTAATGGATTTTTAGGAGTGCTTCAACGTCTTGAACAAATATCAGATGAAGCTAAATCCCCTTAAATGCTCTTTTGGAGTAGGATCAGGGAAGTTCTTGGGATTTATAGTTAACTCGAGAGGAATTGAAGCTAATCCCGAGAAAATTAAAGCCCTGATTGATCTGAAATCGCCAGCAAAGATTAAGGATGTCCAAAGCTTAACCGGAAGAATTGCCGCTCTTAGTAGATTCATTTCAAAGTCAACAGATAAGTGCGTCCCATTCTTTAATCTACTTAGGGACAATAAAAAGTTTGAATGGATGTAGGAGTGAGAACAGGCTTTTCAAGCACTAAAAAAACATATGGCGCAACCACCCATCCTGTCAAAGCTGGTCGATAAAGAAACTTTGTTCATCTACCTGGCGATCACGGAATACGCTGCTAGTGCCGTTTTAGTAAGGGAAGAAGAAGGCGTGCAGAAGAATATTTACTATGTAAGCAAAAGGCTGATTGGAGCAGAACAACGGTACCCGCCCATCGAGAAGCTAGCCTATTGCCTAGTTTTGGCCTCCAGGAAGCTGCGACCTTACTTTCAAGCTCATCCAATTACGGTCTTGACCGACCAGCCTCTTCGACAAGTCCTGCAAAAACCAGAGGCTGCAGGTAGATTGTTAAAATGGGCAGTCAAACTTGGGCAGTTCGATATATCTTACTTGTTGCGAGCAGCGATAAAAGGACAAGCCCTAACTGACTTCATTGCAGAATTCATTGAACTTACAAATGGCGAGCAGATTGAAGAGCCTGACGAGCCTGAATGTCAAAAACAAGCTCCCACGTGGAAATTATTTACAGATGGTTCTTCTAATGAGTGCCACGCTGGGGCAGGAGTGATATTGATAATGCCGGAGGGGCATCTATTTCACTGCGCAATCAGGTTTTACTTCACTGCTTCTAACAATGAGGTCGAGTATGAAGCACTACTCGCTGGATTGGAGTTAGCCAGGGACATTAATATAAAAGTGCTCGACATCTACAGTGATTCTTAGCTTGTGGTGAATCAAGTCATGGGAGAATACCAGGCGCGAGGTTTAAAGATGGTCGCCTATCTGAAAAAAACAAAAGATCTATTGGCTCAGCTCGACAAATACAGTCTCCAGCAAGTACCTCGCAATCAGAATTCCAATGTGGACGCTTTGGCCAAATTAGCAAGTGTGAAGGATGCTGATACTCTGAATATAGTGCCGATTTAGCGGCTAACAATGCCAAGCATCCAAGCAGAGGAGACCGCTATGGTGATCCAGATGACGGATGCATGGATGACACCATATATAGAGTATCTAATACAAGGCATATTACCAACGGACAGAAACAAAGCCAGGACCCTTCAGCGACAGGCTGCTAGGTACATCATGGTCGATGGAATCTTGTACCACAGGGGATATTCAATGCCACTCCTCAGGTGTATTTCAAAAGAGAAGCCAAAGAGTTGATGAAAGAGGTACACGAAGGCTTTCGTGGAGACCGCGTTGGGGGGCAAAGCTTGTCTAAAAGGATACTGAGGCAAGGATACTTTTGGCCCACGATGAACGAAGACTCGATGGAGTTTGTGCGGAGGTGCGACAAGTGCCAAAGGTTCTCCAAAATCCCACGAGCAGCCCCTAATGAGCTTAAACAGAGGCAAAGTCCATGCCCGTTTGCAGTTTGAGGTATAGATTTGATCGGATCTTTGCCCACAGGGAAGGGTGGCGTCAGGTATGCTGTGGTTGCCATCGACTATTTCACTAAATGGGCTGAAGTTAAGCCACTCGCAACCACAACGACCAAAAAGGTCCTGGATTTTGTGATCAAGAACATCATTTGTTGCGATGGATTGCCAAGGAAGATCGTCTCGGATAACGACACCCAGTTCGATAGTGATTTATTCATGGATTTTTGCGAACGACATGGCATTATCAAGAGCTTTTCTTCAGTCACTCATCCCCAAGCAAATGGACAAGTTGAAGTAGTCAACAAAACGTTGAAGGATACACTGAAAAAAAAAGACTAAAAGAAGCTAAGGGGGCATGGCCAGAACAATTGCCTGAAGTACTTTGGTCGTACAGAAATTCCCACCGAACAGCAACGGGTCATACTCCATTCTCTTTGGCTTATGGATATGAAGCTATGTTGCCTGTTGAGTTAGATCCACCTTCGCATCGCAGAATAACATGCGACCAAGGCTCAAACAACAAGCTATTGATGGAATTCCTCGATTTGATCGATGAGAAACGTGAGCAAGCCCAACTCCGAGTAGCTGCGTACCAGCAAAAGGTCGCCCAGTAATTCAACGCTAAAGTGCGAGAAAGAAAGTTCAGCGTTGGAGATCTTGTACTCCGAAGAGTTTTTCTAAACACTCGCAACCAAGCTGCTGGAGTACTCGGACCTAATTGGGAAGGGCCATACCGGATTGAAGAATTCCTTCACCCAGGCACCTATAAACTTGCTCGCTTAAACAGAGATCTCATTCCTCGCTATTGGAATGGAGAACACCTGCGCAAGTACTATCAATAAATAATTCTTTTTAAAGAATTGGCTTGTATTACTTTTACTTTTTACCAGTTTTGAAAAAGGGTTGGTCATTTTATGTGACTGGTCGCTTATAAGTGTAAGATCTTATTGATCACTCGTACAGGCATGTTTCGTCCATTTATTACGAGAAATATAAGGGACTGTGCACAGCCAGTCATTTCTTGCCAATTATTGTATTTATTACAAGTATTTGCTCATTACATGTGTTGTTTTGCTGTATTACAATTTCAATTATTTTGCCTCGAGCAGCATTGTTCAAACAGGTTTTGGTCAAGGCAAGTGACCAAGGACCTGAAGCTCCTCGATCACTTGGGGGGAATATAAGGTACAAGTAAGCAAAGCATATCATTAAAAGGTATGTAAGCACATGAGCAAAATAAGTGAAAGCATGCTAGGGTACTTAGAGTATTTTTCAAAATTTTGTATTTTGTTAAATCAAACCAAAGTGTTATGCTAAGTTCGGTCATGCGAACAGATGTTATAATAAAATGAAAATGTATTATAATATCAAAAATGAATTACTTTACACCGTGAGAAGTATTGCTCGGATGTAATTGTCTAATTAAAAGGAAAATAGCTGCCCACGCAGCAATAAAAAATTAATGTCTTTACATCACGATCAGTAGGTCGTGTAATTAAAAGATTAAAAGATGAACAAGGGAAAAGACTAAGAGGCTAGAGGATCTTGAGGGGTGTCCTGGTCGACGACATCTGTAGCGTCATTGTCTGCCCCGTCCAAGCCAGTCGCCAAGGAGATTTCGGGCGAGGCAGGTACCCTTGCCCTCTCCTCTTCTGCTAGTCGAGCAACGCAGCGGGCTATCTCGGCATGCCTTGCGCGATCATGAAGATAGCTGAAGTCATCCCCTTGGTTGTGTTTCCAGAAGTCATAAAAACACTTACTCGTGGGGTTCTTGTACCTTTCCAAATTGTTGGCGTTGGTTTGTTCAAGCTTCTCGATCCGGCCCTCCAAGGTTGTAGTCTCTTGTCTACTCACAGTCAAGTCCTCCTCGAGCTTTTTAGCCGCGCGGTAATTGACACGGTTAGACTCCTTGAAGTTGTCTCTCTGCTCAATGGCCTTATCCAGAGAACTTTGCTTCTCCCTCAACTCCTCAGCCAGTTTATTCTTCTCCTCGAGCACCGCCTCAAGCTGCTCAGCGTATTTCGCTTCAGCAGCTTTGAGTTCTTCAATGTGTCGTTGCTCCAAAGTCCTAGACTGCTCGATGACGGCACCCGAGCAGAGCCGACCGACAGTAAGGGTTAGAATTGCCTGCGATCAGAGCAAAGATTAGACTGACTGTAGAGTATAAAGGAAGCTGTCTCCACAGAAAAAGATAACTTACACTGGCAAACTCATTCAAGGCGCGGGTTAGGATCTGATCGATGTCCATTGACTCAATCGAAGCCATCACCTCTCAGCAATGATCATGCTTCACAATTTTTGCGACCCTGTTTTTACCGATCTTAAGACACGACTTGTTATGTCGCCCTCAGTGGAAGTAGGAACAGCCTGCTGAGTTTGATCAGTTGGGACCGATGGAGACGGTGTAAACCCAGCAGGAGCAGGGGAAGTCTGCTGCTTGAGAGGAGAAGAGGGTGGTGTTGCATTGGCTGAGGGTCTATCCTCTGGGAGGCCTGAAGTGCGGGATTTCTTAGCCTGAGGAATTTTACTGCTTTCCTCGGGATGCCTCTTGCTCATTTTCTTTTTGCTCGAGGGAGCTTCGGGAGCCTCAGGGGCGCTGTATATGTCGAACACGCACTCAGAGTCCATATCTGGAAAAGAACCAAATATTCGAATAGTGAGATAGTATAAAAAATTAAGTATGTTATGTCAGGAAAAGAAACAAAGAAAATTATAAGTGAAATACCCGAGCTATCATTACTGGTCGCTACATTATATACTATACTGGTCTTACACTCACTCTCTGGCATGAAGAAGGTTGAATCTAAATTTGGAGCGTACTTAAAATTGCCGTCAGCGTCAAATAAGTGACAGGGAATTGGCAAGCTATCTAAGAGCGAGAGAACAGTACCGTTCTCATCCGAAGATTCGTTGAGGGGCTCGAGAGGTTCGGTGGCCTTCTTTTTCCCTTTTCCCTTTGGGGCGGGGGGAGCAGCAACCCGCGGGGTGCTGGAAGGTTCCCTGATTTTTACTCCAGTGGCCCTCCTCGGAGGGGTTTGTTCCACGTCCGGGTGCTGCTCGGGAACCTCTCCGCCAGTAGCACTCCCCGATGTTGACTCCCTCATGTCCTGATGAGGGGACAAAAGGCCGACCAGCCTAAGGTTAGCCTCTGTGACCAGATTCTTGATGCTTTTCTCCACGTCAGTCATACTGGCCAAGAGGGCTAATCTTAACTCCATGTCTAGAGTGGGGTCTGGTCACAGCCATGGGCCTGAAAGGCATTAAAAGTCTAAGAAAGTGTAGAGGAAAAATTAAAGAAAGAATAATGACTAGTGGTACAAAGGCGTTACCTCCTTGAGTAAAGGCCAGATTGTTCGCAACCATGTCAGTCGTAAGGAAATACTCTTGGTAGTACCTCCCCACTTTCGATATGTGAGTGGTGTCGGTCAGGAAGGTGCGCCCTGTTTCCTGATGACAAAAGTGAAAAAACCCCGTACTTTCTTGGTTGGGGTTAGACTTGAGGTCGAACAAATAATTAGCCTCATGGGGTGATGGCACAGGCCATTTTTTGTGGCTATAAAGAATATAGAGTGCTGCAAGCATTCTATATCCATTGGGAGTTATTTGGAAAGGGGCGACCCCGAAGTAGTTGGCCACCCCTTGGAAAAAAGGATGAAGAGGCAAGGTAGCCCCTGCCTCAATATGGTATCTCGATCAGGTGCTGAAAGTGCCTCCAGGCAAATTCGCCCATTGGTCTTGATTAGGTCGGACTAATGTCACCCCCGAGAGTCCATATTTTCTAATATAGTTGGCGATCATCCTGATCGTCACCCGACTTTCAGGTACAACATACCATTCAACATCAGATTGAATGGCATTTCGGGTCTGAGCATGAGTTTGGATATTTGAGTCAGGAAAATTTTCTGCTCGAGTGCTAGTCAAGGGAATTTTAGCCCGAGGAGTAGGCTGATTTGAAGGATTGGGAGTTTTCTTTTTCTGGGCTTTAGTTTTTGCTCGACCCATTTTTTGAATGAGGGTCAATGGAGTGTTTGAAGTGGCACGAGAAAAGGGAATTTTAGGTATTAGCAACGACGGTTGCTCCTCGTCCTCAAGCAGCTGAGCTAGTAAGTCATCGCCGGTGGGTCTTTCTCCTCCCCACGGATCTTGCATGAAAAGCTGCGAGCAGAGAAAGGGGGAGATAAGACATAAAGCTTTAAAGCTTGTGTTGAGAGTTGGAATAATGTTGCTCGCGTATAAAAATTAAGTTTTTATACAGAAAGTAGCATTCTAACAAAAATACTAAGTCCTATACGAGCAGTTTGAAAAACAGATTGAAAAATGGAAGTAAAAAGTTTTTCAGGAAAAAGCTTTTTCAACTCCGAAAGGGCGGGAAAAACCCAATTTTTCAACTAGCTTAAAAATCAAATTTTTACTTCGATTTTACGCCCTAAATCTACAATCTCGACTACCAAACTAGCTCCTAACTCCTACGGAACAATATTTCACTACCCTATCAATCATCTGTCAACATGCAAACAATCCCCATACATTTTCAGCCAAGAACACGAAAGGGTTCAGAAATGAAAGCAAGGATAAGGCAGTTTCGTATGGTAACTCAAAAGACGAGAAAGTTTTTGAAGCTTACTTAGATAAAGATTGAAGTCCGAAGGTGAAAGCTTTTGAACGTCTGAGCGTAAATGCTTGAAAATTTCTGGGCTTTGGAGCACGAGTTCTTCAATGTTCTTCAAGAAGGCAAAAGTAGGTAAAAGGTAAAAATGATAACTTGGGGGTTATTTATAAAGACGAAGGCATGTTAAAAGTGGTAATCATGAGTTACTTTTTCTAAGTATGGCGAAGTGAAATGGCCGTCGGACACATTCTTGGGAAATCGAAAAGACTTGATTAGACATGATTGGTCACCTTTTTCGAGAAAGCATGGGCGGTTCTGACAGATTTCGTGGGGTATTCGAAGAGTCGGTTTCCTAAGTTTACTTATTGTTGGTCGCAATAAATAAACTTGGGGGGAAATGTTTACCCAAAAAATGGTTGTTGATAATGTGGCGATAATTTCTCACAAGTGGTTGACACGTGGCGAAAGTACTGCTCGACTATCGACCAGAAGTACACCGCCGTCAGGGTTAATTTTTGATATGACCAGGCTGGTCGTATAACCTAAGTTATTTCCTTTTTAAGCTGTAATCTTATAATAAGTGCATTGAATATTTCTTCATTATTATCTTGATACGCGATTATTAAGGAAAGATAGGACACGTTGGCATGTGTAACCCTCCTTGAACCTATAAATATGCATGAAATAGCTCAAGGAAGGGACTTTTGAATTTTTCATTTCCTGAATCTTGTTGCGAAATATTGAGAGAAAATGAACTTAAGTGAGTTGTTCATCGTCTTATTGTAATACATCTAAGGTTTGTGAAACTCAAGAACCCTAGTTCTTTGATCACAACTTTAAGATTTAATTATAACAATATCACTAAGTGGACGTAGGTGATTACCATTCTTCGGGGCCGAACCACTATAATTCCTTGGTATTTTCTTCCTTTCCGTTAGATCATTTTTTTCATTCTTGCTTTATACTTTGTCGTACATTTGACTCCGTGTCGTTGGCCAAAATCGTGGTCAACATTCTGGTGCTTTCATTGAGAGCTTGGGAAAGAACTGTGAAAGAATCTAATGGCAAAAACATCCAAGAAGACTGGACAGGCTGCTGGCGCTGCACCATCCCAACCTCCTCCCCCAAATATGGGCAAGAATGAACCACATTTGGAATTTGACGAGGAGGAACTAGACTTTGAAACGCTGAGGGCAACGCTAGGAGTGTTGCAAGTGTGGATGCCAAAATTCAGCTTGAACGAGGCCCCCGCCTCATGACCCTCAAAACATAGGTTTGGGATGGAAATAGCTTCGTAGACACACCCCTGCATCTCACACCAAGGGCCTCGTGCACATGCCCCTGCACCTTGCGCACAAACGCCTCGCCTCACTTAGGTGCCCAAGTACCATGATGTGCGCACATGTCCCTTTGCCTCTCGTCCAAGTAGCCACGCGAGACACACTTAAGGGCCTCGCTATGCGAGGCTTTCCATATGCAAGACCCCCTCGCAACTCCCCTAGGTGGCCCCATGAGATGCAACATGAGACACACTTAAGGGCCTCACTATGCGAGGTTGTCCATATGCAAGACCCCCTCACGACTCCCCTAGGTGGACCCGTGAGATACCTTGTGAGGCCCTATGAGTCCCTTTGCCTCTCATCCAAGTGGCCCTGTGAGATGCCTTGCGAGACCCTATGAGTCCCTTTTCCTCTAGCCAAGTGGCCACATGAGACGCCTCACGAGACCCTATGAGTCCCTTTGCATCTCATCCAAGTGGCCACGCGAGACGCCCGTCTCGCCAACCCCACATCATGCCTTGAAGGCTCACAAAGATCATGTGAGATGCCCTCGCATCTCCACCTTCTAGATGAGACTGTTAGAGACCCCTCACAACTCAACCCCAAAGATTGCCTCGAGAGGCTGTTATCTCCCAAACTCCATATTCTTTTTGGAACACCTGCTTCATTTATGAGGCCTTAATTTACTCTCTAAGGAAGGCGTCACCCACAGAGCGTAATAGAATGCAAAGAAACCTGGAGCCAAGTCATAGCCTAGAGGAACAAGGACAACCATCATGTACAGGGCATACGTACAAGTACGGAGCATGCTGAACTGAGGACGTCAGAGGCGTGGCCTTGACATCTATATTCGACAAGTAGTGGTGGTATAAATTAGTATGAGGAGTGATGGCATGACCTACATGTATCTGACCACAAAAAATTACCGACACCACGATCCTCTACTGCACTACGACCTGTGCCACTACCATGATAGTTTACCCAAGTACCTTCTTGTCCCCTGGGACCACCTTGTATTAGAGGCCATTAGAGCCAAGCTATAAATAGACCTCCACCCCTCAAATTAGGGGATGGGAAAAATTCATTGTAGACATAGATAGATGAGCAATATATGAGATTATCCTCCATTGTTGTTCTCTATTTCCCTTTCTTAAATTTTTCCTAAGTTCTATCTGCGCACTTTTCATAACAAGCTTTGAGTTTTCCATCCATATATCATTGACGAGTTTCTACCGTCAAAAAAGTAATCACAGTGGAATATAAATGTGATTATATGTTCAAACATAAGTTAGTCCTAAGAATAGTCAGTGCACAGGATTTACATTGACTTGCCAATCTACGATATGATTTACTTGCACATTATATTGTTATGTTCTTTCCAGAACATTAGAAAAGTAGATAAGATCGGATGTATTTGTTACATCGGACTCGACCGATATTGATAGTAGATAGGATAAGTAAACATACCGTTATTATTTATTCTAGTCATATCATATAGTTGACCATAAGTCAATTCAATCTCAATTCTAAGTGGTTAGTATTCTAACTAATTGTATTATTTGAGTTCTTTGACTTGTTCGTTACCAGCTTACCCTACGGACTAGCCCATACTTACTTATTAGGAACCCGGTAGTATAATTGAGTGGGAGTGTTAATCATAGATATGAACATTTATAACTTCTCATGAAGAAGTAAAACAATGGTTTCCTTTTAGTTGGGTTCAAGCCGCTAAATGATAAATATCTCATTTTAGTAATTAATATTAGTTTATTGAAATATCATTTACAAGGAACTAAGTGTTTTAAGGATAAAATACAATGAGGGGTAAAACAGTATTTTAGTCGCATGTCATTTTAGACCGTCTATAGAGGATTGAGTGATAATTATGGTTGTAACAATGGATAATTAATAACGCATCTATATTGGTTATAGAGCATTCTATGAATTCAAGAGTGCAATTCTGAGTCTTTAGTGGAGTCACGAGGAATTAATAAGTTAGTAAATTTATTTGTTAAATTTATGATAACTTATTGGAGCTTGATTTCATAGGCCCATGGTCCCCACTGTACCTTGGATAAAATCATATAGATAGTATCAATTAATTGATTTAATTATCAATTGGAATTATCAAAGTTGACCATGTCAATTTTTGATAGTTTCACAGAGTTATACAATTTAGAGAAGAAAATATATTTTAGGGCAGATTTATTAATTAAGATAAATTGGTGTCTAAATTAATAAATAAGTTTAAATCAAGACTCAAATTATAAATCATTAATTTGATAAATGATTTAAATAATTATTTGATTAATTAATCAATAGAAAATAATATCAGTCTTGATTTTAAGTCAAATGGGCTTATAATTAAATGGGAAATTTCAGGGGCCTAAAGCGCATGAGAATTTTTACCTAATTGCTGATATTATCTATTATTTTATTGTTTTTTTAATTAAAATAAATGACCTAATTGATCCTATAAAAGGAATGCTAAGTGAGAGTTGAAATAAGATTTTTCAAAGATGATCTGACAGACGACCAGAAGATCTATTTTGATGCTTTAGGGTTTTAGATTCTCTCTACAACAAAAAGTCTTTTTCTAAGCCTCAATATTATCTGCTATTCTTCTTCTCTCTGTATCTATCTCAGGTGTTGAGAATTTCCCACTCTAGTCTAGGTGATTCTAAGGATACTTTGGAAGGCTGTGAAGAAATTTGAAGAACGATTCAGTTTCTTTGTGATACCATGCGACAGAAAAGATACAAGTGTTAAAGAAATTGAAGGAAGGACTAATACATTCCGATGCATATAATGTAAGTGTTCTTATCATTATCTCTATCTAAATTCAATTGTAGAAACATGTTCTAGGTTGTCTTATATTAATTTGTTTGATATATGATTTACATGAAAATAAACAAGATCTTGTATAAGATTTTCCAAAAACTAGCCTCAGAGCCTTCGGTAATCTTTATTTTCATGCATGAACAGGGTAAAATTGAATTATTTGATGTGTTTAGTAATTGGATGGATTTCATTTATTTTATGATGCATATTGTTTTTTTATGTGATTATTAGCAAATTTGGGTTGTTTTGTTGTGTTTTCTTTGCAAATAATTTTTATATAAATGTTTTATTTGATGTAAAACATGGTAAAAATTATTTAGAAAACGTTTTTGGGTTGAGGGCCTGGGTATCAGCGACTAGTGGTCGCGGCCATCATCAATCCTTGGTTGCGACCAGAACGCGATTTTTGCCCAGAAAAGTCCTGTGGCTGCGGCCTGCGATAAATTTTTTCTTAAAATTTGAATTTTGAATATATTTTTTAATAGGTTAATACAAAAATATCAGGTCTTTTCTATTATTTAAAAATATCTTTTTTGAAATACGATATTTTTGTTGTTTGATCGTTTAAAAAATAGATATTTTTTTACAAAGATTCAAATTCAAATTTAAAAATAGGATAACTAATTAATTTTAAATATTTTAATATATTAAAATATTAGAATTAAGTTATCAGATATTAAAAATATTTTTGAAATCTTTTATTTGAAAATAATAATATCCCATTATTCTATGAATTTTAATATTTAAATAATTTGAAATTTAAAAATTTGTTGACTAGATATTTTTATAGATATTTGAATTTGTTTAACTGTTTAAGATATTTTTTTTAAAAAAATAGCAGATGATATTTGTTTTAAGAATTTATAACTGGCAAAATTTTTAAAAATATAACATTTTTCAAACCAATTAATAAAATATTTTTTAATAATGGATTAATACAGACATTTACAAATATCAAAAGAATGTGTTTTTGAGATTTACACCAGGTTAACTATCAAAAGAATGGATTAATACAGCCATTTACAAAATGCCCCCAACCAAAGCAGTCGGGCAGGCCGAACATGTACGTGCCGCCCCCACGCTCTCCATACTCATGGCCGGTTGACTGACTCCTTGCTTTTACCTGCCACACAGAGCACCCGTGAGCCGAAGCCCAGCAAGAAAACCCAAATAATACATAACATATGCAAATAATATAGCTGACATAATCCACTGCTAAACAGGAAAACCATCAGACTAAACAAGCACGGCCATGCCGCCCCAGAGCCCTTACCAAAGCCTGGGGTCTCGGTCCTCACCGTAAGGATAACTCATGTATCCCTTGGGTCCCACCCTGGCTATAGCATCCCATGTGCTGAGTGTTACTTCCGGCCCCAAGGCCGTACCCGGCCTTTGCCGCTCTCGGCCTCAGCCGTTCATTTCATTATAATTGCACGCATAATACATTTCGAAATAATCATTCAAACATATAATAATTCATTCAAGGTCATACATTTGCAAGTAAAACAATCTAGGGCCATGCCCTGCAATAACACTGTGGGCCCATGCCCTAATCCCGGGTGTTACGGTTTTCTTACATTTAAATTCGATGGCCTTGATCAACCTGACTCCTTGAGCACGATCCTACTTGAGCCCTAGCGCTTACCTAAGCAAAATCCATAAGTCAAAGTCATTACCAAACCTCGAGTCCAAAACCTAGCCTCGGGACCAATCCCGAGCCCCCAGGGAGTCCTAGATCCCCAAAACAAAGTGGCGGAATCGAGCCCCGAACCCTAGGTCAAAATCCCTTCACAAAAGCCCAAAAATCCCCTCTGTGAACAGTGCAGCGCTACAGCGCTCTAAAGAGGGCGCTGTAGCGCTACAAGCAGAACCACCCCATCAGAAACAGGGGCTAGCGCTACAGCGCCCCCTAACTAGCGCTGTAGCGCTAGTTGCAGCCAGACCAAACCCAAAATCGCATCTTGCGATTTCCTTCTACCATTTCAACCCCAAACTTGTCCAAACCTTTTCCAAACCAAAAAACACACATATCCACACCTCACACTCATCCCAAGCATCCCATGAACTCAATCCCAAGCTCAAGCAACCCAAAACTCAAAATCTAACACAATGAACCCAAAAACCAGAAATTCACTCAAACAACAAAGATAGGGGCTTAGAAATCATACCGTGGGTGGAATTTCGACCTTGAATTGAACCCTAGACCTCCTTAGCTTGCACCTTCACAACCTTGACCTGTTTTCCCCAAAAATCCCATCCATTTAGCTCAAAAACACAATCCAAACCAGTCAAGCCCTAAAACAGAAATCTCCAAGAACTTACCTCAAATTTCTGATGTGATCTTGCTAATCCCTTGTAAATCCTCAAGTCTAGCTTAGGATCCTTGATGCTCAGCCTACCCTAGCTCTCCACTGAGCTTAACCCCAAGAAAAATGAAGGAATTTGGTTGGGAGAGCCACAAACTGTTCTTTAAAGCCAAACCCTTCTGTTTTCCCTCTTTTCTTTTCTCTTCCTTCTTTCTTTCTTTTCAGCCTATACTCTTTTCTACAAAATCCACTAAGTATAAAGCCCCCCTTTAATTCATCTCTTACAAGCCTAAAGACCAAAATTCCCTCCCTTAATAATTCTAAACCTTTATGTCCATAAAGGGGCATTTTAGTCATATTACCCAAATTCCCACTAATTCCTCAAGTGTTCCTAATAATTCCTGCTCGCTACCCAATACCTGATTAATCATCAAATATACATTCCTCATCATCAAGATTAACCTCAATATATTTCCAAATTCTCATTTAAACTCCCCAGGCTTAACCCAAGCCGGGTACAGATTCCCGCTTTGACTTTTCCGCTAACCCGCTCATTCTAGGATCGTCTCGAGTCATAGATCACAGATATCAACACAGTCATGCCCAAAATGGCCAAATTACAAATATGCTCAATCAGGTCTACATGCATACTAATTCACATAGTCATGCATCACAAATAATCAAATAGTCATACAACGTGCATTAAATCATAATCATGCATTAAACTCATAAAAGTCACACACAGAATCCCATTATGCCCTCCAGGCACACTACTCAAGGCCCTTAAGCCTTAATAGCGAATTTGGGTCGTTACACTTAAAAAGGCAATGAGCAGGCGCCTGTACGCCAACGCTCGCCACCTTTACAGCCGACCCCTATGGTAGGTATGTTGTTAACCATCTGTGGCGGCCCACACCTTGCAGGAGATAGTGGGAAGGCAAGGGAGCGATACGCTCGGACCTTATGCCACGACCAGGACATCGAAATGCTGAATGTGGAGGAGCGAACTCCCAAGAAAGATTGAACAGAGGAAGAGATAATAACTTTCTCTAAGCATGACACTCAGCATGTCTGATTCCCTCATTCGAACCCTCTGGTCATGGACATCTAGATAGCCAACATGATAGTTAAGGAGGTGTTAGTTGACACAGGGAGCTCAGTAAATATTTTGTACAAGTCTTCACTAGAAAGAATGAAGTTGTCAACGAAGGACCAAGAGCCATGCAACCAAACCATTTACGGTTTTTCTGGTGAAGGGCTCGTGCCAACAGGGTCGATTAGGCTTCCGGTTACAACAGGAACTGCACCTGCAAACAGGAAATTACTCACTACTTTTAAAGTAGTTGATTGTCCTTCTACATAGAATGATGTGATTGGAAGGCCTATTCTAGTCGACCTGCGAGCCGTAACCTTGATTTGGCACCTCGCCATGAAGTTCCCAACTGACGCGGGGATAGGATGCATGTTGGGAAACCAGCGAGAAGTGAGGGAATGCTACAATTCCTCGATTACTGATAACTCTAGGAATTAGAGTTATTTTTATGCGCTTAAACTTGTAATTTTATCAAGAAAGAGTGGGTTAGAGTGTTTTGTAGAGTCTTTATCTTTGTTTTGTCAAATATTAAAATATAATAAAATAATATTATATACTAGTATTTTGCTTGAAAAATATATCCTAAAGTGTGAAATTCTTATTTTGGCAGGTGGTGGTGGAATTTTAGTCATTTGGAAAGAGATTTAAGTGTTAAATGGTTTCAGCAGGAGGGAATGTTGCAGCATTTCAGTAGCATGACGTACTGCCAGCCAGCCTATTTGGATGACCCACGTGGACACCACTTGCCAACTCACTTTGGGGATTATTTAAACTGGGCTGCTTAGTAAAGAGAAGTGCTTATTGGGCTTTCTTTGGCCTTGGACCCATTTATGGTAAAGAGGAGAAAAAAAGACAAAAAAAGGAGGAGAAAAAAGAGGCCCACGTGACATATGAGGGAAGGAAGTGACCTAGACCAAGGTGTATCATCTTTTCCAATTAGGGATACACAGCTGAAGATAGAAAAAGAAACCCAGCCGCCTGGAAGAAAGAAACACCCATTTTTGGCAGCCATTAAAGAGTTCAAGAAAGGAGAGAGAGAAGGGATTTTGGAAGGAAGAAGACTAGGAGAGAAGAGCTATTTGGAAGACACTCCATCATACTCTTGGCTTGTTTTTCTTCCCCTTATTATTGAACTCAACCCTTTCTTAGATTTATTTTGATTTATGGCGGATTACAAGCTGGTTTATTTTGTGTTTAAAGTTATGAACTAATTTTCTTAAAGTTAGGATAATTAAGGAACCTTGTTATGCAATTGTAAACTTTGCTATTGATGTTTAATGCTAATTGAAGTTTATTCATTCAAGTAATTTCCATGCTTAAGATTTACTATTGCTTGATCACCTTTAGTAAATGATTGAAACAATTAAGATTGCTGAAAAGGATTTTAATTATTAGACAAAAGACTTGAATGGTGCATGATTAAATTCTTGGATTTTAATTTTGTGAGGGTATAGACATATATCTTTGCCTTGCATGATCTAATAGAATTGGTGCTAAATAGGAAATTCTCGAAATTAAATTAACTTAGACATAAGTAATTTAATTAGAGAGTTAAACCCATTTGATTTCGACAAAAACTTGGGGACTTGATGAAAATTCTGGATTAATAAACTGTCAGGAATGCCGCAGCATTTTCATAGCATTGCTTCCAGGAATTGCAAAACAGGGGGAATTAATTATCCTAGCTTACCATTTCATTATCAATTGATTTTCCTAGTGCATCCTATTAATTTAGACTTTAATTTCAGCTGTTAGTTATTTTTAATTGCATATAAAAAAAATCAACTTCCAATTTAATTTGCGTTTGGTTCTTTTATTTTTAATCATTTTGCTAAACTTTAATTTCGCAACTTTAGCTTAAAAACAATCCTTGTGGATACGATATTGGGTTCTTATCACCTTATTACTTGTTGATAGTGTACACTTGCACTTAGTATCTATTTTTGCACAACAATTACTAAGGCGAAGAGGGGTGGATTGAGGGAAGGAACCAGAAAAGAGTTACAATTGGCCGATGAAATACAAGCCCAAACAGGTGAGCGCGTCACCAAATAGGGTGTTGCCCAAAGTGAGGATAGGGATTTAGATCCTCTCTTTGGGGATTTTGATGAAGAAGTAGGACAATTCGAGGACCTTGAAGAGGTCCAACTCGATGAGGCAGATCCAACCAGGGTTGTGAAAGTCGGTAAAATCTTAGAGACAACAACAAAACAAAGTCTGGTGGAATTTTTGAAGAAGAACCAGGAAGTTTTTGCCTGATTGCATAAAGATATGGTTGGAATTAACCTAGCAGTTATCAGCCATGTCCTGAACATAGATGAAAGTTTTCCACCAGTACAATAGAAAAGAAGGTTGCTCGACAAAGATAGATCGAAAGCTTTAAAGGAAGAAGTCGAGACGCTAAAGGAGAACGGATCCATCAGGGTAGCATTTTATCCATCATGGTCTCTAATCCCGTACTAGTTCCCAAGCTGAATGGAAAATGGAGAACATGCGTGGATTTCATAGACCTTGATAAAGCCTTCCCTAAAGATTGTTTCCCGCTCCCAAGTATCGACCAGCTGGTCGATGCCACTTCAGGGCACGAGATCCTATCATTTATGGATGCATACTCTGGATACAATCATATCAGTATGCACCCACCTAATGAGGATCACACTAGCTTTCGGACCGATACAGGGCTTTACTATTACAAAGTAATGCCCTTCGGTTTGAAAAATGCTGGTGCGACTTACCAACGATTAGTCAATCACAAGTTCAAAGAGCTGATTGGTATAAACATGGAAGTATATGTTGATGACATGTTGGTAAAGTCAAAGAAGGAAGAAGAACACATTGGGGACCTGCAAGAGTGTTTCAACATCTTGAACAAATATCAGATGAAGCTAAATCCCCTTATCCTTCGTAGTTGGATCATGGAAATTTTTTGGATTTATAGTGAACTCACGAGGTATCGAAGCTAATCCTGAAAAGATCAAGGCCCTGATCGAGATGAAGTCACCAGCAAAGATAAAAGATGATCAAAGTTTAATCGGGAGGATTGCCGATTTAAGTAGATTTATCTCTAAATCCACATACAAGTGCGTCCCATTTTTTAATCTACTTAGGGGCAATAAAAAATTCAAGTGGACGGAGGAGTGCGAGCAGGCTTTCCAGGCTCTAAAGTCTCATATGTCGCAACCACCGATTTTTTCTAAGCTGGTTGAAAAGGAAACTTTGTTCATCTATTTGGCAGTCACAAAATATGCTACTAGTGCTGTCCTGTTAAGAGAGGAAGAACATGTGCAAAAAGTTGTGTATTATATAAGCAAAAGGCTAATAGGAGCAGAACTACAATATCCTCCCATTGAGAAATTAGCCTACTGCTTGATCTTAGCCTCTAGAAAGTTGCGACCATACTTCCAAGCTCACCCCATCACAGTACTAACCGACTAGCCCCTACGGCAAGTCCTACAGAAACCAAAAGCCGCTGGTCGATTATTGAAATGGGCAGTTGGACTTGGGCAATTTGATATTTCTTACTCGCCACGAGCAACAATAAAGGGACAAGCTCTAGCATACTTTGTCCTAGAGCTCACTGGGCTTCCAGACATTGAACCAATAGAAGAGCCTGAGCCTCAAAGCCAAACTCCCTCTTGAAAGTTGTTCACAGACGGCTCTTCTAACGAGCACCATGCTGGAGCAGGTGTGATTTTACTCACGCCTGAAGGGCATCGATTCCACTGCGCAATCAGATTCGACTTCGCATCGTCCAATAACGAAGCCGAGTACGAAATGTTGCTCGGAGGATTAAGATTAGCCAGGGACATGAACATAAAGTCGCTTGAAATCTATAGTGACTCCCAGTTGGTGGTTAATCAAATTACTGGAGCATATCAAGCCCGGGGTTTGAAGATGGTTGCTTACTTGAACAAAGCAAAGGATTTGTTAGCGCAATTTGAAAACTATACTCTCCAGCAAGTACCTCGCGACCAGAACTCAAACGCTGATGCTTTGGCCAAATTAGCTAGTGCAAAGGATGCTGACACCTTGAATATAGTGCCTGTTGAACGGCTGTCCGCACCAAGCATCAAAGTAGAAGAAACCTCTTTGGTAATCCAATCAACAGACATGTGGATGGCACCCTTCATTGAGTACTTGACGCATGGAGTACTGCTGACAGACATAAACAAAGCAAGAGCCCTCCAAAGGCAGTCTGCTCAGTTTATCCTGGTCGATGAAATTTTATACAGAAGGGGGTACTCAATGCCACTCCTAAGGTGTGTTTTAAAAGAAAAGGCCAAATAAATAATGTGAGAAGTCCATGAAGGTTTTTGCAGAGATCATGCTAGGGAGCAAAGTCTATCAAAAAAGATCCTAAAGCAAGGATACTTCTAGCCGACAATGAATGAAGACTCTGTGGATTTCGTTCGAAAATGTGGCAAGTGTCAAAGATTCTCCAAGATACCATGAGCAGCCCCTAATGAGCTAAAGCAGATGCAAATCCCGTGGCCATTCACAGTGTGGGGAATAGATTTGATTGGGTCTTTGCCCACAGGAAAAGGCAACGTCAAGTATGTTGTGGTGGTTGTTGATTACTTCACGAAGTGGGCTGAAGCTGAGCCACTTTTAACCATAACAACCAAGAAAGTGCTGGATTTTGTGGTCAAGAACATAGTGTGTCGCTATGGATTGCCAAGAAAAATTGTCTCAGGCAATGGCACATAGTTTGATAGTGATCTGTTCGTGGATTTTTGCGAGAGGCATAGGATTATCAAAAGCTTTTCTTCAGTAGCTAATCTGCAGGCAAACAGACAAGTTGAGGCTGTCAACAAGACACAAAAGGATACTCTAAAGAAAAGGCTTGAAGAGGAGAAGGGGGCATGGCCAAAGTAGTTGCCTGAAGTCCTCTGGTCGTATCGATTATCGCATCGAACAGCAATAGGTCATACTCCATTTTCCTTGGCTTATGGATAAGAAGCTATGTTGCCTGTTGAATTAGATCCCCCATCGCATCGAAGGATGGCATACGATAAAGACACCAATAGTCAATTATTGATGTAATCTTTGGATTTGGTCGATGAAAGGCGCGAGCAAGCCCAACTCCGAGTAGTAGCTTACCAGCAAAAGGTCGCCCGGTCTTTCAATTCTAAAGTACGTGAAAGAAAATTTAATGTGGGAGAATTGGTACTTAGAAGAGTTTTTCAATATACCCGCGATCAAGTTGCTGAAGTGCTTGGACCTAACTGGGAAGGGCCATACCAAATCGAAGAATTCCTCCATCCAGGCACTTATAAACTTACTCAATTAAATGGAGATCTCATTCCTCACTATTGGAATGGAGAACACCTGCGCAAGTACTATCAATAAAAAATTCTTCTTAAATAATTGGCTTGTATACTATGCATAGCCATTCAATCTTGCCAATTATTGTATTTATTACAAGTATTTGCTCATTACGTGTGTTGTTTTGCTATATTATCATTTTTTATATTATTACAAGCAGTAAGGTTCGAATAGGTCTTCGTCAAGGTAAGTGACCGAAAATCTTAAGCTCCTCAATCACTTGGGGGCATATAAGGTACCAGTAAGCAAAGCATATCGACAAGTATATGTAAACACACGAGAAAAATAAGTGAAAGCATGCTACAGTACTTAGAGTATTTTTCAAAATTTTGTTAAATAAAACCAATGTGCTATGCTAACTTTGATCATGCGAACAAAATGTTGTAATATATTGCAAGTATTATAATATCTAAATATTAAAAGTAAATTTTTTTACACCGTGAGCAGTTACTGCTCGGATGTAATTCTCTGTTTAAAAGAAAAAGCTACCCGTACAGCAAAAAATATATTGTCTTGACACTAAAAACCGAGGTCCGTGTGTCCCAAATTATAAATGTAAATTAAAAATAGAAGAAATTATGAAGCAGGTGGATCTTGAGGAATTTGGTGGTCGACGGAGGCCCCAATTTCCTCATCTACACCATCGATGCCCATAGCCAAAGAGATTTCGGGGAATACTGGAACTTTCTCTCTCTCCTCCTCTTCAAGGCGAGCCAGACACCTGTTTAGCTCAAACTGCCTAATAAAATCTGATAGATAGCTGAAGTCTGCCTCGCAATTATTCTTCCAAAACATATAGAAGCAATTAAAAGTGGCTCCATTGTACCTCTCCAGGTTACTGACATTGGTCTCCTCAAGCTCTTTGACGCATTCCTCCAACCCCTCAGTCTCCTTTCTGCTGATGACCAGATCATCTTGAAGCTTAGAGGCTTCCCTGAAATAAAGCAAAGAAGCCTCCTTGTACTTCTCTTTATCTTTAATGGCTTTGGTCAAGGCAGTCTAGAACTGTTTCAGCTCTTCGGCCAGCTTGGCCTTCTGTTCGAGCAGTTCAGCATTTTTCTTCTCGGCTGCCTTGAGTTGTTAGGTGTATTTTTCCTCAACCGTCTCAAGCTCATCATTGTATTTATCCTTAGATTCATTGAGCTGTTCACCAAGCCTCTTCTTGTATTGAGCAGTCAATGCCCCCGAGCAGCGCCAGCCAACACTCATGGTTAGAACTCCTTGCGATCAGAAAAAATATAAAATTGTTAGTGGAAATAAAGCGACAATTTAAACAAATAAATCCCAGCAAAAAATGGCAACTTACGCTGAGCACTTCGTTCAACGCATGGTTAAAGATCTACTCGACTTCCATGGAGTCAGTATTGTCGATGGCCTCTCGGCTGCGTCGGTGCCTCGATAGCTTTGTCAGCCTATCTTTGGCCGAGCTGAGAACCATGTTCGTCAAAGCCTCTTCTATCTGATTAGGAGGTTTCTGGTCAGCGGGAGTTGGAGGAGTTTTGTTAACAGGCGCTGGAGGACGTGTCTAGTCGGCGGGGGCTTGTGGAGATGTCTGGTCGATGGGAGTTGGAGGAGGTGTTTTTTCCTTGGAAGGAACTGGTACTGGAGGATCCTTGGTTCGAGCCTTTTTCATCAGAGGGTTGCTGCTGCTTTCTCCACGATGTTTCCTGCTCCCCTTTTTCTTGCTCGCAGGAGCAACGGGGTCAGGTTTGCTATATAGGTCGAATAGATCTTCAGCCAACATGACTGTAAAATAGAAGTGAATAGTCAGGAAATATAGATGGAGATACCTACTAAATCAAGGAAATAAGATCAAAGAAATTACAAGTAAAATACCCGAGCTACAACTATTGGTCCCTACATTACTTATTGTACTACTGCTACACTCACTCTCTGCCTCGAAGAAGTCTAAATTTAAATTAGGTGTGTATTTAAAGTTGTCGTCCCCATCAAATAAATGACAGGGAATGGAAAAACTATCTAAGAGTGACAGTATCGTTCTCATCCAAAGATTCAAGAATAGGCTCGGGATGCTCAGAAACCTTTCGCTTGCCCTTTCCTTGTTGAGCAAGGGCAGCGACTGCTCGCGAAGTGCTGGAGGGTTCCTTGATGGTCACTCCCGTAGCCCTCCTCCTCAGGGGTTGTGACACATGTTGGTGCTGCTCGGGAACTTCTCCCCCAGTAGCACTTCTTGTGGTTGATTCCCTCACATCCTGGTAAGGTGCCAAAAGGCCAACCAGCCTTAGACTGTTCTCCGTGACCAGCTCTTTGACACTTTTTTCAATATTTGTCATGCTGGCTAAGGATGCTGCTCATATCTCCATTTCTGGAGTGGGGACTGGTCGATGCCATGGACCTTAATGACACCAAAGTTCTAAGGAATGTGCAGAAAAGCTAAAGGAAATTGAATGACTAGTGAATAAATAATTTACCTCCTTCAGTGAAGGCCAGATTGTTGGCGACCAGGTCTAGTGTTAAAAAGTACTCTTGGAAGTACTTTCCAATGTTGGACTTGTGGTTAATGTCACTCAGGAAGGTGCGAGCAGATTCCTGGTGGTAGAAATGGAAAAACCCTGTGTTGTTATGGTTGGGGTTAGATTTGAGATCAAACAAATAATTGATCTCATGTGGCATAGGAACATGCCACTTCTTGAGGCTGTGCAGAATATAGAGAGCAGAGAGCACTCTATATTCATTTGGGGTGATTTGGAAGGGAGCGACCTCGAAATAGTTGGCCACCCCCTGGAAAAATGGATGAAGAGGCAAGGTTTCC
The DNA here is from genome assembly GCF_963169125.1 of Humulus lupulus. Lineage (NCBI taxonomy): Eukaryota > Viridiplantae > Streptophyta > Magnoliopsida > Rosales > Cannabaceae > Humulus > Humulus lupulus. The sequence goes on along the minus strand of NC_084793.1, from coordinate 187,751,256 downwards.
CCTGCCTCAATGTGATACCTCGACCAGGCGCTGAAGGCGCCCCTAGGCAGGTTTGCCCTCTGGTCGATTGAAGGTTTGATTAGGGTTATCCTAGGAAGTCCGTACTTCTTGAGATAATTCCCTACCATCCTAGCTGTAATGTTACTAGGAGGTACTACGTACCATTCGACCTCTGGTCGAAGGACGTCCCGAGGTTGGGCTTTTGTTTGAATTTCTGACTGGGAAGTATTTTCAGGTTGAGGACTAGTTGAAGGAATTTCAGCCCGAGGAGCAGGCTAATTAGCAGAAGGCTTGGCTGTTTTCTTTCTTTTTTGAGCAATGGATTTTATGCGGCCCATGTTGGTTAGGCTGGTCGAAGGTCTATTAGAAGGGTTATGAGAAAAGGGAATTTCCAGGATTAGCAGCGACGACTATTCTTGATCTTCAAGTAACTGTGCGAGCAAGTCGTCATCGATCGGCCTCTCACCTCCCCACGGGTCGTGCATGAAAATCTGCGAACAGAGAAGGGGAGATGAGAATCTACGACCAATAGACCAAGAAAGTGGAAAAGTTGGAATAACGTTGCTTGTGTATAGAAGTTAAGCTTTTATACGACCAACAACATTCTAACATAAACACTAAATCGTAAGCTAATAGTTTGGAAAACGGATTAAAAAGCAGAAGTGAAAAGTTTTTCAAGAAAAACTTTTCGACTCTGAGAAAGGGCGAGAAAAACATATTTTTTTTTAAGTACTTAAAAATTGAATTTTTACTTCAATTTTATGCCCTAAATCAATAATCCTAACTCCCAAACCAATTCCTAAGCCTCATTTGGTGTTTTTTCATTATCCTATCATGTTAGTACCTACATGCTCGATTACCCCAAATTATTTCTTCAAGAACATTCGGGAACTCAAAATTTGAAACAAACCAGAAAACTAAATATTGCATGGCATCTCAACGACGAAGAAGTTCGAGGAACTTACTTGGATAAAGATTGGTGCAAATTTCTGAGATGTTGAGCGAGTGGCTGGACAGAAACTCCGTGGATCGCCAAAATCGTCAGAGTTTTCAGGGTTCTTTATGCTCTGTTCTTCAGTGTTCTTTAGGAGTGATGAAAAGTAAAAAGCAAAAAGTGAATTTGAGGAGTTATTTATATTGGTCGAAGCACGGTTACTGAGGTAATGATGGGGGTGATTTTTTGAGGTATGGAAAAGTGTGATAGCCGTCAAACCACTTTTTGGGAAACTGCAATGACATGATTGGCTGCCTTTTTTCAAGAAGGCCTTGATGGCTCTGACAGATTTGACAGGTCACACGGAAGGTCGGTTGTGTAAGTTTACTTTATGCTGGTCGCAGTAAAATAAACTTGGGGGCAAATGTTTACCCAAAAACGGCCCCTGATGACGTGGTAGGATTGACATACACGTGGGATGCACATGATGGCTTTAAGTGAGTGTGTCTTGCTAGCCATTGACCAGAACACTATTGTTTATCAAGCATCATACTTATGTGTGACCAGCCTGATCGCATACTTTCATTTATTTCCTTTAGATGTGCATTTTTGTAATTATGCATTAATTGTAATTTCTTTTATTACCTAGATACACAAATCTTAATTGTAATTAAGGCTCACTGGTCCATGTAACCTTCTTAAGCCTATAAATAAGAATCAAAGGGCTGAAGGGAGGGGACTTTTGATCTTTGAATTATGAGAGAAAACTATAGTGTTATTATTCACTGAAATTGTAATCCTCCCAAGATTTGTGAAACTCGTGAACCCTAGTTCATTAATCACAGTGTTGAGATTCTACATTAATAAGAACACTAAGTGGACTTTGGTTATTACCATCCTATTGGGGCCGAACCACTTTAAATTGTTTGTGACGTTTACCTTTCCATTTGAATTTCTTCTTGTTTTAATCTCATTTTATATCGTTTATCTGACTCCGTGTCGTTGACCAATTGGAGGGTTAACATAAGGATAAAGGGAAAGGCAAAGCTTCTGCTTCCCAAAAAAGGGAGATAGCTCGGAGCAGGAGTTTGATGAAACCCGGTTTATAGTTTTTCAAGCTTAAGAGCGATATGAGAAGTTTGTGCGAAAAACCTTGATTCCGTAAAGAGAAGTAGAATATCAATCTGGCCCTTGTGATCATCACATTTTTGAATTTGTTAGAGCTAATCTCGCAACTTGGAAGTGGGAAAATTTTGTTACAGAATTGGTGCAAGCAAATGTATTATTGGTTTATGAGTTCTATGCAAATTTAAGGTCTAAACACAATGATAAAGTTTTTTTTCGAGGTAAGAGAGTCCCTATCACTGCCGAATCCATTAATAAGGTGTTCAATGTGTCGGACATAAAAGAGCAAGAGGAGGAATATACAAGATATTTGAAGGGATTTATAGATTATAATGCTATGGCTGAAAAGTTATGCTTTGAAGGTGCTCCTTGGAATTTATCTGGCTCTTTACCCAAGAGTATTGCGTCCTGTCAATTGAATATTGAGGCTAGATTTTGGGCTTTCTTTGTATGTGCTCAGTTTATGCCAGTAAGTCATGTGTCTGACATGACTAAGGATCGAGTACTTTTGATGTATGCGCTCGTGACAGGAATGACTATTAACGTGGGTTCGTGGATTAAAGAAAACATAGAGTTCATTGAAAAGGGCCATACCACTGGAGGCTTGGGCCATGGATCTGTCATCACAATGTTATGCTATAAAGCTTCAGTTCCCTAGTTTGTTACTGATATTTATCTGTCCTTGCAGCAACCTTTGTCTATTACTTTGATGAAGGATTATCCCGCACCTGCTCTTTATGTGCCACAGACAAGGAAAAAGGGTAAACGTCGTGTGGAAATGGAGGTGGAAGAAGAGGCTGATCCGGTGTTGTTGGGGGGTAGTAGTGACCATAGCATGAAGAACGTCAGTGATAAGTTGGATTATCTTCTCCAACAAAATCAGTATATGGTTCAACAACATCAGATCAATACATGGGCCAACGGTACGAATACAAAGTCAGCCATGTGGCTCACTTAAATAACTTAGTGAGCCGATGGTCTTTAAATGAGGCAGATTAGACTTATTTTTCTCCACCACCACCGTATTCTCTGTTTTACTCTCTGCCTCCGCCTCAGTCATTTGCTGGATTTCCAGAACCACAGCCTCCACCGTCTCAACCTTTCGAGGGACCTTTGTCCCAGCCACCACAACCGCCATATTGATATGGCTGGTCAGGTAATTCTCTGTTCTCATACTTTAACATTGGGGACAATGTTCAGTTTTAAGTTTAGGGGAGAGATTTATTTCTGGTGTTCTTTGATGCATTTTTTCGGTTTGTTTGTTTTAATTTTCGTTAGTTGTTTGTTTTGAGTCATGTTTTAGAATGTAAATTAAGTTGATGATAATTGCCATTTGAATATGATTGACTGTTTTGTAGTATAATCCAAAGGAAAAATTGATGTGCTTCTGAAACAATTTGTGTGCTTGGTTAGAATACTTTTTTTTTTTTACTGTGATTTGTTGGCATTAGAGATCTATTGCTCATAAATTGCAAATGTTATAATTGAGTTATTTTATGCATGTCGAATTTGGATTGTGGATTGAAAAGATTGAAAAAAATTATTCTAGAACCTGTTTGCATACTATTTGAGATGAAATTTGAAACAATGCACATTTAGGAAAATGATATAGGCAATTTTTTGGACTGGTTGTGCCTTTCAAGCTAACCCTATTAAATTTTATCCTTAGTTAACCCTTTTTGAGCCTTATAACTATTATCTTGTTAACAAATTCTTTTGAGCCTAGCTGTGAATTGGATTACCATTTACTCTTTTGACCCATACCATGAGCATGAAAATTATTATATGAGGGGAGTGAATGTATAATGGGATGTATGTATTGTGTGTTATTCATAAAAGTCCTTGTGATTGAGAAAAAAATTTTAAAAAAAAGAAAAAGAAAGTGCAAAAAGATTACACTCCCAAACAGTTATTTATTGAAAACTTTAAGTTTGGGGGAGTGTAATATTGAAAAAAAAAATAAGAATGAGCTGGTTTTGCATAGTTTTCTCAATCGTTGAAAAATTAAAGAAAGAAAAAAAAAATTCTCAATCATTGCACAGAAAAAAGGGGTAACAAGGGATGAGTGGTGTGAAATTGCTGGGAAAGTTTATTTAGTTGGAATGCTTGTGGTATGATTAAGCCTAAAAATTTTCTTTATCAACCTGTACCTAAACCTTCTATTACAACCCTTATAAAGTCCTATTGATTCTTGTTTGTGCATTTGTTTATTTTAATGGAGAATAGTAAGTAATGCAGGCATATGGAATAACTTGGTTATGTGGTTAGATGGTGAGAATTTGATGTGCATAAAGTGGTTCAATTATTTTATTTGCGAGTTATGAGTAAATGAGCTTTGGTGTTGATAGATTGTAGTGAAAGGGGTGAAGTACTTTTCCTTAAAATCTAGGTTAATACTTTAAATAGCATGATTTTTTTCCGTGAGAATTATTTATGCATAGCAGTCTTGAGTATTGGAATTGGTTTTTTTATGCCAACTTGGTTTGTTTAGGCTTAAGTCTAGTTAGATTCTTTACTCGAGGGCGAGTAAAGGTTAGTTTGGGGAAGTTTGATAAACGAGTTTTAGGCTCGTTTAGGATCTAGTTTTTAGGTAGGTTTTCATTAGTTTAGGGCAATTTGCGAAATTATGCTTGTTTGTTCATGTTTCAGGTTTTCCATGCTAAGTTGGTAAAACGAGTGGAATGAAGTGAAAGTGGAAGAAAATGGAGTTAATTTGGTGAAAATCGTGTTTTTCAGGAGCAATATGTCTGAGGTATGATACTGTTAATAGCTCTATCAAAGATGTGCTACAACGCTAGAAAGGATATTTGGAACATGTTGAATCTGTTAGTAGCGCCCCAGCGCTACAAAACAGGCGCCATAGCGCTATCAGGAACAGGAGGCTAGCGCTATAGCGCTACAGTATGGGCGCTACAACGCTAGTGAATCATTTTTTAAGGCATTTCAGGACTGACAATAGTGCTACAGCGCTCAAGACCTAGCGCTACAGTGCTATCAATGTGTTTTTAAGATTTTTAGCCACTTTTTGAAGGGCAAAACATTCTTTTCACTTGGGAACCTTGGAAAACTATTTAAGGGACATTATTCTGCAATTTCGACAAGGATTTTTGGTTTTATAACCCCTAGATTTAGAAAAGGCTGTTGTAATTAGATTTCTTTTTCATCTAAATTCTTTAGGTTATTTTCTATGAATAACTATTTGTAGTATATTTCCATTATGTTAGCTATGAACTAAATCTTTCATCTAGGGATTAATGTAGTCACTTGGATTCCTATTTAATTTTATTATGATGTTCTATTGATACTTCTTCTCTATTATAATCTATATAATGTTTGCTTAATGCTAGTAAATATTTGATCACTATTTACTTGATTTAATGGTTTTGATTCAAAATTCAAAAGATGAGAATTGAATATGCTATCATTATATAGACATAGGTTGCATATTGGACGAAAGTACATGTATGGCTTGTGTAGTAATTAGGTTTTCATGCTTAATGCCTTCTATGTGTTTAAGTTTATCACAGAAATGTAGAAAACCTGCATATAGACTAAGATCTTATATCTTGAAAAAGAATAGGAATCGATTATGTTAACCTGCTATTAGAATAGGATGAAGAGATTTAGAACTTATTAGTAAAATTAATAGATTGAAAAGTTGATGAAATTAATTCCTAGGTTTTTTATTATTAATTTTTAATTAGTTGATTCATTGTTTTGCTTCTAGTTCTTTAATTTATATTCATATTTTATAGTATTCATTTTACTTTTAATTATTCATCTAAATTTTAATTCACCAAATAGAATTTGAAAATCAATTAGTGGTAATTGGAAAATAGTCTTCGTGGGAATGATACTCTATTTATTATATATATTACTTGAATCGATTACATGCACTTGCATATATATATTTTCACGATCACATTGTCACCTAAGCTCTCCAACTCAAGGATGGTCAAACTTTCTTTTGCCTTTACCTGCACTACATAGCACCTGTGAGCCGAGACTCAACAAGAAAACTCAATATGCTCATGAACAGGTAATAACATGTCAATGAATCATAATAGGCATGCCTAACAATAATAGCCCTATTCATCCATGCAAGCAAGTCCAAATAAATGATTAGGGAGCTCGACGCACGGTATAGATGACTATTGAGTCCATCTTTGAATAGGTGACTAATGGGTCACATAATATATAGGGGACTAATGAGTCACACACTTGGGTTTTGCACCCTAATCAGTTAAGTGACTAACAAGTCACGCACTTGGACTTCGCACCCTAATCAGATAAGTGACTAATGAGTCACGCACTTGGGCTCTGCACCCTAATCAGATAAGTGACTATTGAGTCATGCACTTAGGCTCTGCACCCTAAGCCACGTGATGTTACAGTCACCTAAGACTTTTCGCTTTGGCTCTAGGTAACTAGCCTTTAGACTAGAACAACACTTTCAATTTTCTTTGACCTTGGAGTCGGTCAAGCATTTAATGCTCATGTTGATTAGATCTAATCATTTCGGCTCTGCATTCAATATACTTATGCCGCTCTTGACTCATAGGTCAATTCCATATGACTCGTGTCGTTTCTGACTAATGAGTCGGTACCACTCACAAGTAAGCAATGTAACTAGTCATATATCATATGTCAAATATCAAAATATAGGACATTCAGCATGCTTACTCAACAATCACTAGCATAATTATGATCATGCACATTTACAGAGACTCAAGCTCTGATCAATCTCATATTCAACATCCATGCCATCCCCTAATAACATGTACCTTATGCATCACATTCTGGGTGCAGTTTTCTTACCTTTAGTCCAAGCACAGGTTACCAATGAACGACCCTCGAGCACGATCCTGTCCTGTGCCCTAACGGTAACCTAGTCACAACCATAAAATAATAACCTCATAAGATTCAATCCTTAAAAAAAAACTCTGGGACCATTCCCGTGCTCTCAGGATTTCCAATCCACCCAACGGGGTGGTGGAACCATCCCCCGAGTCCCCAAAGTCCTCATAAGCCCTGAAAAATTGGTCTTGCTGAAACAGACATTGCGTTGGGGCGCTGCCTCAAGTCAGAGAGCACCCGAGCTCTCCCCTGCCTAGCGCTGGGGTGCCAAAAGTGGCGCTAGGGCGCCAGTTCGACATACCAGGAATTTATAGTTTTCTCCCCTACGTTTTCCCCTGAATTCCAAACTTCAAAACCAACCTAAACACCGTTCAAACTTATAATTGAACCCCAAAACCTCATCAATACCTCAATCTCATCAAATCCCAAGTCCAAACACAATCAAAACACCATTAAAACTCAAAATCACAACTTGAGTTTTGAAACTCAAGAACACCACCAGGAAAACTCAAAAACTCTGGAAATCAAAGGTTAAAATCATTACCTGTAATGGCCTCCTAGCTTAACCCAAATAGTTTCCTAGCTTAAATCCTTCAAAAACCCAAACTTTCAATCAAAACTTCCAATAGATAGAGAGAGAAAGCTAACTGAGAGGGAGAGGGAGAAAGGAGCGACTTGAGGCGATGCTCTATTTTCTAAGGTTTCCTTTAGCTAAAGTAACCAAACCTAAGCCACTACTTTTGGCACCAAAAGACCATATTGCCCCTTAGCCTAAGCCTTGCCCTCTTAAGCCCTTAAGGGTAAATTTATCAATTTCCACTTATCCCATCAATCATAATTAACATTTCACAATTCCCGTTAATTCCAATATCCTCAAATAATTACCAAATAATTTCCCCCATTACCCGAACCCGATAATGTACTAAATTACCAAATTACCCCTAGGCCCGCCCCGTGCCCGGTATTTGACCCCGTTATGACTAAATCGCTACTTTGCTCGCTAGGATTGTCTCATGCCGAATATCTCAAATATAACCAAATAATAATGAAGCACCACACACATACCACATATATGCCAAGTATACCCAAAACGGGCCAAATTATGAAAATTGCCCAATTAAACAGAAATGGGTCCACATGCATATTTAATACACCTAAACATGCATATCAAGTCATATTATGATATAACTCACATAATCACATAATGATACACATAAATATCACATAATCATTAAATTCTTAAATTCTCCATCCTAGCCCCCTAATCAAGGTCCTAAGCCTTATTAGGAAATTTGAGACGTTACAACTATCCCCTCCTTACTAAAATTTCTTCCTTGAATTTTAATTGAGTAGCCTAGAATATCAATCCTGCATAACTGATTCCAGTTCCCAGGTCGCTCCCTTGACCTTATGGTTTCTGTATAATACCTTAATCAAAGGTACAACTTTGTTCCTCAGAACCTTGTTCTTTCTATCTCAAATATGAGTTGGCTACCCTTTAAAGGATAACTTAGCCTCTAATTCTAGATCCTCATAATTCAACACATGAGTCTCATCCAACACATGTTTCCTCAACATGGAAATATGAAATACAGTGTGTACGGCCAACACGCCAAAGATAAGGTTAATCCTAGACAACCTGACCGATTCTATCCAGGATTTCCAACGATCCTACTAATCTAGGGCTCAACTCTCCCTTACCTCCTCACCCCTTTCCCTTGGTGAGACTCTAAGGAAGATATAGTATTTCACTTGGAATTCCATGTTCCTGCATTTCAAATCAACATAACTTCCCCATTTACTTTGAGAAGTGAGCATCCAAAGCTCTAACCTTTTCAATAGCCTCAATGATCCTCTAAACCACCTCAGAATCCAAATATAACATCTCACCCATCTCATCCCAATGAATGGGCGATAAACATTTCCTACCATAAAACATCTTATAATGTGCCTTTCCAATAACTGGATAACTCCCTCTGATTCACCATCAATCTGAGGATAATAAATTGTATTAAGCTCCAACTATATACTCATCGCCTTCTGCAACCTTCCCCAAGACTTGGAAGTAATAACAGGGTGCTTGTCTAATAATATAGACGTTGCATTCAATGAAGGCATACTATCCCTTTCACATAAGGACATGTATATTGATTAATTGTATTACTTGTCCTTATCGATAGAAGTGAGCTGACTTTGTATACTGGTCTATAATGACTTGAACCAAATCATGCTAACCCACTATCTTGGGCAGCCCCACCGCGAAACCTATCGCGATGTTTTCTTTACTTCCACTGTGGAATACACAAAGGCTGCAATGGTCTTACTGATTCCTAATACTCAGTCTTGATCTGCTAACAGGTTAAGAACTTTGCCACGTATTCAGTCACATCCCTCTCCATCCCAGGCTACCAATATAAAGCTTTCAGATTCTGGTACATCTTCATGATGTCTAGATGAAGAGAATAAGAGGTAATATGAGATTCATCCAGAATCCCTCGTTTAATCCCAGTGTCCATTGGATCCCAAATATGATCCCTATACCACAATAAATTCATACCTAGCACTGCATAATCCTTAACTAATCCAGCTATGACATTCCCCTCAATTCTTCCCATCTATGGGTTCACTTAACGGTTTTCCTTTTATCCTCTCTAAAAGAGTAACTCAAACATAATGTTGGCCACCTGGCACACTAGTAACTCTACTATAGCTCTGGTCACACCCTTCAACTAACATGTTGCTTGGGCAATCACCTTTTCCTGTCAATGAGATAACAACCCTCGAGAATTCCTTCACAAAATTCATATAACATTTTGCGCATCCAAGGAAACTCCTGACCTCTGAGGCATTCCTTGACCATGGCAAATCTCCAACTGAGAGTATGCCACATTACCATCGATCAAGACGATCACAAATCCAATTAAGATAATATTTGAATACTCTGTTCATATAATCCATCAAAATAACTCGACATTAATCAAATCCTCAAAACATAACTCAACACTCCAAGTGCCCTCATATGATATAAAAGCAATCTTCTGCATATCCTTCGCCCTGGTCTTTAGCTGGTAATAACCAAACCAAAAATCAACCTTAAAAAATACCATCTTACTCAATAACTGAACCTCTGGTTCTTATAGCTCTGTTGAAGCCGTTCAATACAGTGTCTTAGACCTGGCTCTGTCCCTGGTACCAATCTAATAACCATTTATCTCTTTGTGTAAATGATAATCCTAACAAATCCCCTGGAGACACATCCAGAAACTCACAGACTAATCCAGTCTGTTCTGGTCCCACTGACACGACCTAAGTGGCATCCACCACACTAGCTAAGAGTCCTATGCATCCTCCTGCAATAGGCCTCTAGCTCTAAATATAGATGTCCTAAGCATACAAAATCCATGCACAATGCCAACACATACAAGGGTTTCTCACCCTCAAACCCAAGGATTACTATTCTTTCCTTGCAATCTAACATTGCTCCACACGTGGTTAACCAATCCATATCCAGGATCATATCGAAGGCAGTCATAACCAACCCTATCAAATCAGTTGATGAGTCCTTTCTCACTGACCTAATCCATCTCTTAAAATTACCAATACAATATCACATTCCCATCACAACATAACCATGTAATCTACATATCAAATCTATGCATTTCTAAATGGATCAACCAAAGAACAACATAGCACCAAAACCAGTCAGCGCAATACAAAAATCAAAACTAGAAAGCTGACCTGCCACCCCTAAGGAACCAACATCAGTCTCAGTCTCACTCGCTGACTCTAACTGCGTTGGAGTGAACACTCGAGCTAAAGTCGAGCTGTCCACCCCCTTTTGCTCATCCAATAAATGGAGGTATCATTGTCTGAGCTTTGTGCTCTCCGACACTCTCCTTCTCAATTTCATTTCCTATGCTCTCAACCACAAGAGCCTTCCCTACCACCTGAGCATAGGTAGAGATTTCATGCACTGAGCCAACTCTAATGCTCTGAGCTATTTTGGGATTCAATCCCTGGATAAATCTTTCCTTCCAAGCTACATCTGTGGGTACCATATCAAAAGCAAACTTGGACAACCCATCGAATCTATTAACATACTCGGCTATTGTTGCATTTCCCTGAACCAGGTTCAGAAACTCATTCATCTTAGCAGTCTTGACTGCATCACAGTAATATCTTTCATTAAACAGCTGCCTAAATTCTTTCCAGTCCATCACAGCTGCGTCTCATGTCTAGGATACTACTTTCCACCATGTTCGGGCATTATTCCACAATAAAAATGTAGCACAGATCACCCTATCGTGACCTACCACCCCCATACTGTCGAGGATGGAACTGATCATGACCATCCATTGCTCAACTCTGAATGGATCTAGGCCTCCCTAAAAACCTGGAGGGTAATATTCCTGGAATCTGCCACAAAAGAAATTCCCACCTGTTCTCAACCCTAGGCTGAGCCAATACTGGTGCTACTCCTATCATAGCAAAGGAAGAGGTGTTCCCTTACAAAATCTGCTGCTGTTTTAAACCCCTAATCTCTTCCTCTTGCCTCTGCAATCTTAATTGCATATCTGTAAACACCTGCTGGAAATTCTGAGGGGCAGGTGAAGAACTCAAACCTTGGTTGTAATTCCCAACCTCGGTATAACCACCACCAGGTCTCATTAACTGCCTTGGATACATACCTTTTGATTGAATATGCAGTCAATAAATTGACCCATTAAACATGATGAGCATATTCAAAAGCCTTCCCCACGAGAACAATCTTACCACACTACACTCACAAACCACTGCAGCGCTAAAAACATGCCCATGGCATTCATACATTAATTCATAATCCCTGCTCTTCCAACATTCATACCATGCTTCCAACTCTAGCATGCAAATAACACATTTATATATTCACTGAGCAGGTAATCATAAAATCATATTAATAATCAAGAGCCAGGCTCTATCAGAATCTCATGCTCCCTAATACAATATGCAGGTAAAGTATTTACATTCTATTTAAGCAGTTAAGCACATATACACATAAATAGTTACCATACCCTGAGTGAAGCTTGTCTTTAGTGACGAGTGTAAATACCCAGCTTGTCAACAAGAACCCTTAACCTTGGCTCGCTCTGATACCAAGTTGTAACGCCCTGCTACCCAAGGACCGTTACATTGTGCATTTTAAATAGTACTAAACTCGCTAACCAAGTCATTTGGCCATAATCGTGTAACTAAGTGTGATTAACGATTTAGGGTTAAAAAATTTGGTCAAAGATACAACTTTTCACTAAATCATTTACTGTATACATTGGGATCCCAAAAATATATTTTAAAGGTTAATTACAATAAAAGATTTACAACCAACCGACCTAAGCGGAAAAATAGGGTTTAACCCTAGTTCCTCTTTAAACCCTCGGCCGTGGTGATCGAGCAGCCGCATATGTACACATTGTCATGTAAGCTCTCCAACTCAAGGATAGTTCAACTTTCTTTTGCCTTTACCTACACCACATAGCACCCATGAGCCAGACTTAGTAAGAAAACTCAATTTGCTCATGAACAGGTAATAACATGTCAATGAATCATAATAGGCATGTCTAGCAATAATAGCCATATTCATGCATGCAAGCAAGTCCAAATAAATTATTATGGAGCTCTGTGCCTGGTATAGATGACTATTGAGTCCATCTTTGAATAGGTGACTAATGAGTCACACACTGTATAGGGGACTAATGAGTCACACACTTGGGCTCTACACCCTAATTAGATAAGTGACTAATGAGTCATGCACTTGGGCTCTGCACACTAATCAGATACCTAATCAGATAAGTGACTAATGAGTCACGCACTTGAGCTCTGCACCCTAATCAGATACTTAATCAGATAAGTGACTAATGAGTCACGCACTTGGGTTTTCACCCTTATCTGATAAGTGACTAATGAGTCACACACTTGGGCTCTACACCCTAAGCCACGTGACGTTACAGTCGCCTGAGCCTTTTGGCCCTGACTCTAAGTAACTATCCTTTAGACTAGAACAACACTTTCAGTTTTCTTCGACCTTGGAGTTGGTCAAGCATTTAATGCTCATGTTGATTAGATCTAATCATTTCGGCTCTGTGTTCAATACGCTTATGCCGCTCTCGACTCATAGGTAAATTCAATATGACTCGTGTCGTTTCTGACTAATGATTCGGTACCACTCACAAGTAAGCAATGGAACCAAGCATATATCATATGTCAAATATCCAAATATAGGGCATTCAGCATGCTTACTCAACAGTCAATCTCTGATCAATCTCATATTCAACATCCATGCCATGCCCTAATCACATGTATCTTATGCATCACACTCTGGGTGCAGTTTTCTTACCTTTAGTCCAAGCATAGGTTACCAATGAACGACCCTCGAGCACGATCCTGTCCTGAGCCCTAATGGTAACCTAGTCACAACCATAAAATAATAACCTCATAAGATTCAATCCTTAAAAACAAACTCCGGGACCATTCTCTTGCTCTCAGGACTTCCAATCCACCCAACAAGGTGGTGGAATAATCCCCTAAGCCCCCAAAGTCCTCCCAAGCTCTAAAAATTGGTCTTGCTGAAAGAGACATAGTTCTGGGGCGCTCATGGGTAGCACTGGGGCGCTGCCTCAAGTCAGAGAGCACTCGAGCTCTCCTCTGCCTAGTGTCGCGTGCTGCCCCTTTGGCACACCCACATGGGGCCATTTTGTAAATGAGCATGCCTTGGTGCTTTATCATTAGTCAAGTCTTGCACCAAGCAACCTCATGGGATAGGGTAGTGGCAGTTTTGTAATATTGCATATGTCTCCCAGAAAAAAATCATATATGTTCCTGGGAAGACTTTATTTCCCTAGAAGGCTCCTTAGGGGGAGGTGACCTAGTGACTTAGGGAAGCACCATGGTCATCAGCAGATAGGGGCCAAAGATGTGTACTCCCTTGCCCTATCAAGGCTATATATTAATAAAACAACATTTATCCATACTTGCCCCTGTGTGCTTCCTTGTTGCTTATGTGTTACTTGTTTGTTATCTTCGTTGGGTCATCGCGTGCCACTTGCCTTGTTGTGTGCTTTGTGTTGTGTGGATATTCCTAGGAATGACTTGCTTTGTGCTTCCTCATACTTCGTTATTTCCCGTTGCATGTCCGAGATGTGTATGTGGCTAACCACTGAGTTTGTTTGCCTGTAGGTGTGTGTTGCAGGCTGACTTGCTAGCTTGAAGAGTCTGCAAGTGTCACACGTTCCGTCTAGTTGGAGTACCCAAATAGCCGGCCCGTGATAGTTGGTATCAGAGCCAAGTTAGAAAGAGCTTGGCAAAACACACTATGGTGAGCAACACTCAGAGGATCGAAGCTCTTGAGAAGCGGTTAGGGGAACTAGATGGCCTGGACGAAAGGGTCAGGGATCTTTCCTCTGCAAGTCATTGTTATATTATTTCATATAATATAATATTAGATTAAATAATGTGACAAAATGTGATTTGTCACACCTTGTAACATATTATTGAGAGTCACAAAATTGGACACATGTGTGTGCCCAAATGTGACATATTTTGGAGTTACAAAATCAGTTACAAATTTGTAACTCCCAAATATTACCCAATAATGTGTATATTATATGTTACACATTTGAGATTGGATTTCATAAAGCCATTATGAAATATGGCTGTTGGAGATATGATTTTAACCCCAATAATGTGTTTTGGGAGTTACAAAGTCATTTGGGAGGGTTTGGAACCATTTGGAAAAACAACACATTTTCAAGTGCTGAAAATGGATTGTGGTCGCAGCCACTGAATGATGGTGGCCGCGGCCTGGGGGATAGAGAGCAGTGGCCGCGGCCACTGATGTCCCTGGCCGCGGCCACAGGTGCATTTCAGGCCAAATTTTCAGGTTTTTCCAAATGTGTTGAACGGTTGTGAAAACCCAAATAACTCCCAAATCTCAATTTTAATTCCATATTAATCCAATTAAACATTGGTAACAGCCATGGGGTTTGGTGGAATTTGAAATCCAAAGGGTATCTCAAACTCTATAAATAGGAGCCTAATGCTCACCTGTATGACACACCATTTTTCCATCCACAAAGCACTTGGCTTGAAAATACACCAAAAAGCTTGATAATTCCAGAGAGCTATTTCCTAGAGAGATCCCTTAGTGCTTAGAGAATAGGGGGAAATAAGCTTTTGGACAAAGGTCTTGAACCTTGTTCAAGTTGGTGATCCCCACTACTCTACACTTTGGTTGTGTGAGAGTTTGTTTGTGTTTTCATTCTTTTGTTCTTCTTATTTACTTGTATTGTTATAGTATTGAGTTTGTAATCTTCTTCTTCTACATCTTTTTATTTACTTGTATTTTGAGCAATTGAGTTGTAATATTTATTTAATCAATCTTATCTTGTCCATTGTATTTTTGCATAGAGTTGTATTTTGTTTTTCCATAATTCCATTGAGCAATAATATATATTCTCTAACAATCAAAAGCTTATATTTCCTTTTCAATGGAAGGAGAAACCATAAAGATGTTGTGAGGATCAAAAGATGGTAAGATAAGGTAATGTTCTTCTTTGGTTTTCTTAGAAGATCTCATGGTTTTCTTATAGTGATAGAAATGAAAAGAAGAAAATTTTATAAATGAGGTTCATTGTTTTCTAATCTCCTTTGTTTTTTAGTGGTTAGATTAGAAGATAATTTAAAATCTTGAGTTTTATGATATGTGATCTATGTATAAATAATCTAGTAGATTATTGGGTAATATGCTAGCATGTCATATAATTGTGTTAATGGGAAATTATTAGAATAACAACTATATGAGTTTTGTATGACATGTATAAATATATTGATTTTGTGAATCAATAGAAATGTGAAATTATAGTTAAATGATAATCATGCAAACATTTGTGAGATGTTAATATGTTTATCCTATATTATTGCAATGTGATGAGTTACCATTTATTTGGTAAATAAAAGGAATTATTTGAGAAATGAAATTTCTCATTTAAGTGTTTACCATCTCACTTTATGAGATAAGAAAAGATGAAACTAAATGGAGTTACATCTTTTAATGGTTGTGTCTTGCCATTGCAAGAAAAATGGATCAAAGTCGATTCAAAAATTGTGGGATGACATGTTGACTCATTAGACTTATAGTCTAGAGTGTGGTCAAATGAAATATATTTGAGAATTATTTAGTGACAATAATTCTTAAATATTGTATATCTCAATGAGGAGACATTACAAAATTGGAGAAGCAGTTTTGAATCTTTACACCAATAGTGAATAAAAGAGAACATTATTCACTTTGGTTAAAGATGGTGATATGTTTAAATTAATCTCAGTGAGGAGATAATTGTAAACAAAACATAAGAAATCAAAGTGTTTAAATAAATCAATGAGGGTTTATTTTCTTTGATTTAAAGTGTTTAAAAAAAATTAAAAAAAAATTTTTTGACATTTTCATTCTGATTTTGATGAGAAAATCAATGGATGTCAAATTGATGTTTTCAAAAGGATCTCAAAGAGACTCTTTAGAAATACACAAACGTTGTTTAAGTGATTTTGAGATTATCTAGACAACCAAAATTGAAAATTTGTGATTATTTGTTTGAGAAATTCTCACATTACATTTGTGTTCACATTTTATTTTGTGAAATATATAAAAGAAAGCAACCAAGTGAAAGTTACTTTCAAATAAGTGTGCCTTGCTTTAGCAAGTAATTGAATCAAGATAAACATTGAGGTTTTTTATCTTGATCTATTGAGTGTTTATCATGAAGCTTAAGGACTCATGATGAACTTTGAGAATCATAGGTCTAGATTTATCTTGGAGGATAAATGACTTATTAGAAATAAATAGATTTTTATTTTAAAGTGGTATTTTATTATCACTATGTGAAAAATGTGGGGGTGATGCTCCAAAGTTAATCAATTTATTTTGTTGTTAATAAATTGATTAATTTGGTCATCCTATCAAATAGGTGATTTGGAATTCCACATTCTAAATCACATTGGCTATATGTGTATAGAATGAATAAATCTAGACATGCTTGGTGTCTAAAGTTACTGTTTGTAATATTTTGATTCAAGAAGGAATCAATTTAAAACATAAAGGAGAATTAATATTCAAATGTTTATCTTGGATATTAAACTATAAAATAGTGGGGGTGTTGACTATGGTCAAAATCACTATTTTAAAGGGGTAACTATTTTAATCAAACTATGGCTAGCGACAGAGTTTGAATAAAATAATGAGAGTGCCTATGTATGCATACATGAGAAATGAAATGATTCAAATGGAATAATTTCTACATCTCAAGGGATGGGACTTAGACTCCCTAAAGAGATTCACGGTTGATGGTAACCTATCTTAATACTAGTAACCAAACTAGTATTAGGTTCAATAGGTAATAACAAGTCAATCAAGTGAATAGATAGTAGTACTCAAAGGTTTGTCCCATATGAGATATGAGTACTAGTGTGTTACCAAAATGAGGGTTAAAACCGAAAGGTTTTTTAATAGAACTCGGTCTTGAAAAGACAAGTATTTTAGGGTAACAAAATACTGTAAGAATTCTACCTATATAGACTTAGGGGTGGTGCCGCCCCTCATGAGAATTGGGAGTCATTCTCAAGAAAAGTCTATGAATGGAATGTGCACATGGCCATTGACGGTGCAAAAGCGAGACATTGAGGTCTCAAGTGAACACAGCAAAGGTGTGTGTTTTATCACCGATTTGTTATCAAGGGATAGTGGTTCAATGCTTTGGCAACCAAAATTTCAACAAACTTTGTGATAATCACACTAAGGTAAAATTCAAGTCGAAAGACATTTTACTTTATGCACTAATGCAAAGGTTTCTATAGAGAGTGATTATTTAATCAAGTGAGGGAATATTATATCTTAAGATAATGTTTGATTGATTAAATAAGTGTTACAAAAAGTGATTATTTAATCTAGTGGGGGAATGTTATATTATTTCATATAATATAATATTAGATTAAATAATGTGACAAAATGTGATTTTTCACACAAATGTGATTTGTCACACCTTGTAACATATTATTGAGAGTCACAAAATTGGACACATGTGTGTGACCAAATGTGACATATTTTGGAGTTACAAAATCAGTTACAAATTTGTAACTCCCAAATCTTACCCAATAATGTGTACATTATATGTTACACATTTGAGATTGGATTTCATAAAGCCATTATGAAATATGGTTGTTGGAGATATGATTTTAACCCTAATAATGTGTTTTGGGAGTTACAAAGTCATTTGGGAGGGTTTGGAACCGTTTGGAAAAACAACACATTTTCAAGTGCTGAAAATGGGTTGTGGCCGCGGCCACTGAATGATGGTGGCCGCGGCCTGGGGGACAGAGAGCAGTGGCCGCGGCCACTGATGTCCCTGGCCGCGGCCACAGGTGCATTTCAGGCCAAATTTTCAGTTTTTTCCAAATGTGTTGAACGGTTCTAAAAACCCAAATAACTCCCAAATCTCAATTTTAATTCCATATTAATCCAATTGAACATTGGTAATAGCCATGGGGGTTGGTAAAATTTGAAATCCAAAGGGTATCTCAAACTCTATAAATAGGAGCCTAATGCTCACTTGTATGACACACCATTTTTCCATCCACAAAGCACTTGGCTGGAAAATACACCAAAAGGCTTGATAATTCCATAGAGCTATTTCCTAGAGAGATCCCTTAGTGCTTAGAGAATAGGGGGAAATAAGCTTTTGGACAAAGGTCTTTAACCTTGTTCAAGTTGGTGATCCCCACTACTCTACACTTTGGTTGTGTGAGAGTTTGTTTGTGTTTTCATTCTTTTGTTCTTCTTATTTACTTGTATTATTATAGTATTGAGTTTGTAATCTTCTTCTTCTACATCTTTTATTTACTTGTATTTTGAGCAATTGAGTTGTAATATTTATTTAATCAATATTATCTTGTCCATTGTATTTTTGCATAGAGTTGTATTTGGTTTTTCCATAATTCCATTGAGCAATAATATATATTCTCTAATAGTCATGACTCGGGATCATCTGATGCAAGCAATCGCATAGCTGCGCTGGAAAAGGAGAATGATGTTCTCCTATCCAGAATAATCGCGTTGGAGAAAAGAAACACTCCAACAAGTACTTCTGTTTCCCCTCGGTGGGAAGAGCGCATCATGGCAGTGGAGCGCATGCTGAAGGAACATGAAGTTTCCATAAATGACACTACGGAAGACTGCAGGGAGGCAGTTGGCATGCTCAGAGAAGAAATGGTTGAGCTATCTGCCAAGGTAAACTTGACCATGTGAGCAGTTGGGAATGCCCCTGCAACAGGGCCGATAGGTATGGAGTATGGCTGAGCTAAAGTACCCGAGCCGAGGCCCTATAACGGGGCTAGAGACGCAAAGGATTTTGAGAATTTCCTCTTCGACATGGAACATTACTTTAGAGTCGTGCGGGCCGATTTGGAAGATGGAAAGGTCGCCATGGCTACCATGTATTTGTCTGGGGATGCCAAGGTGTGGTGGAGGACCAAGTATGATGACATAGAGAATGGCAGGTGCACCATCACATCTTGGGCAGACCTGAAGAGAGAATTAAAGATGCAATTTCTGCCAGAAAATTTCGCTTACATAGCTCGTCTCCAGTTAAGAGAGCTCAAACAAGTCGGGACAGTCCGAGAATATGTAAAGATATTTTCGGGACTGAAGCTCGATATAAAGGACATGTCCGAAGTACACAGGCTCTTCTGCTTCCTCGAGGGATTGAAATCGTGGGCCAAACAAGAACTTCAAAGACAGCGTGTGTCTGGTCTTACCACCGCTCAAGCTGCTGCCGAATGCTTAGCAGATTACACTTTGGAGAACAGCCTACCAAAAAGGGCTACCCCTCCAACCAGCTCAAGTAGCATTGGGAGTAAGAAGTCTGGGAAGTCCTGGCAGGGCAAGAGTCGGGGGGAGAAGAGGACAGCTGAGTCCAATTCTTCCAGTGGGATAGATGTTGCTGTAGGGAGGAAGCCACTAGCTTGTTAGCTTTGCAAAGGCCCACATAAGTCGGCAGTTTGCCCTTACAGGGGCAAGCTGAATGCCCTCATTAGCCAAGAACAACAAGATGAAGAGTACGCGCACATGTGCACTGTCCGCCTGTTGAATGCTCTCAAGAAACATGGCAAGAAAGGGAAGAAGACCTTGGGGAAAGGGCTAATGTTCGTGGATGCCACTATCAATGAGAAGCCTGCCAAAAGCGTAATGATTGATACTGGCGCCACCCACAACTTCATCTCTGAACTTCAAGCAAAGCGACTGGGACTGAAGCTGGAGAAAGATGTCGGCCGCATGAAAGCGGTCAACTCCAAGGCCTTGGCCACAACTGGCGTGGCTAAAGGGGTAAAAGTGAGAATCGACACGTGGGAGGGGCAGACTGACTTGGTGGTCATCCATATGGACGACTTCGATGTAGTTTTGGGAATGGACTTTTTAACCGAGAAAGGTGCCATTCCAATTCCTGCCACTAGAAGCTTACTCATAATGGGAGAGACTCCTTCAATGGTGCCTGCAAAGGTGAAACCACCCCCTGGTGTGAAGCTTCTATCAGCTTTACAGTTCAAGAAGGGTGTGAAGAAGCAGGAGCCCACTTATGTAGCTGTACCCACCGTGTTCGAGGAAGTAGTGGAAGAAATTGTTCCACTAGAAATTATGAGGGTCTTAAGGATGTATGGGGATGTGATGCCAGATAAACTCCCCAAAGTCTTGCCACCAAAGAGGGGGATTGATCACCAGATAGAGCTGGTGCCCGGAGCGAAACCTCCAACAAAAGGGCCATACAGAATGGCACCCCTTGACCTAGAAGAATTAAGGAAGCAATTAAAAGAGTTATTGGAGGCAGGCTTCATCAGGCCGTCGAGGGCACCAAATGCTATTCCAGAAGAAGCATGATGGGAGCTTGAGACTGTGCATTGACTATAGGGTTGTCAACAAGGTGACAGTTCGCAACACCTACCCCATCCCTCTGATCGCTGATTTGTTCGACCAGTTAAGTGGAGCCAAATACTTCACAAAGTTGGACTTGAGATCGGGCTACTATCAGGTGAGGATTGCAGATGGGGATGAACCAAAGACAACGTGTGTTACTCGTTCCGGAGCATTTGAGTTTTGAGTAATGTTGTTTGGGTTGACAAATGCACCTGCTACTTTCTGTACACTGATGAACCAAGTATTCCACGAGTATCTAGATAAGTTCGTGGTGGTGTATTTGGATGATATCGTGGTTTATAGCGCCACGATTGGAGAGCATCAAGAACACTTGGCTCAAGTGTTTCAGAAGTTGAGAGAGAACCAGATATATGTGAAGCGTGAGAAATGCTCGTTTGCACAAGAGAGCATCAAGTTCTTAGGCCACGTGGTGGAACGTGGCTGAATTCATATGGATCTGGAGAAGGTGAGGGCAATCCAAGAATGGAAAGCCCCCACAAATGTAAAAGAACTCTGCTCCTTCTTGGGCCTAGCCAACTACTATAGACGATTTGTGGACGGCTACTCAAGAAGGGCGACACCCTTGACCGAGCTTCTGAAAAAGGGTGTGATGTGGGCGTGGAGTGAGTAGTGTGTTGAAGCATTCAGGAGTTTGAAGGAAGCCATGATGAAGGATCCTGTTCTTTCCTTGCCAACTATTAGCAAGCCCTTCGAAGTACAGATAGATGCATCATATTATGCTCTGGGAGGGGTACTAGTACAAGAAGACCACCCGGTCGCATATGAGAGCCGTAAGCTGTCTGAAGCTGAGAGGAGGTATACTGCCTAGGAGAAGGAGCTCCTCACAGTTATACATTGCTTGCGAGTGTGGAGGCATTACTTGCTGGGGTCAAAGTTCGTGGTGAAGACGGATAATGCAGCTGTTAGTCATATCCTTACTCAGCCGAAATTGACCCCTAAGCAGGCTCGATGGCAGGAGTTCGTGGCGGAATTTGACTTCCATTTTGAGCACAGGGTAGGACGCTTGACCAGGCAGCTGACACCTTGAGTCGCAAAGCGGAGTTGGCGACTCTAAAGATCTTGGCTAGTTTGTCGGCTAGCGTGGTGAACACTCCACTCAAGGAGCTCATCAAAGAAAACCTGGAGAAAGACCCGGTTGTCAGGACCATCCTGAAGCTCGTAAAAGAAGGCAAGACTCGCCAGTTCTGGGTGGAGGATGATCTTCTGTGGGCTAAAGGGGGGCACTTGTATGTTCTGAAAGCTGGAGATTTGCGAAGGACATTACTAAGCGAGTGTCATGACACCCTGTGGGCAGGTCATCCAGGGTGGCAGAGAACCCACGCACTCTTGAAGCAGGGGTACTAGTGGCCACAAATGCGAGATGATGTAGTGGAGTACACCAAGACATGTCTCATCTGTCAGCAAGACAAGGTCGATAGGAACAAGACACCTGGATTATTGGAGCCCTTGCGAGTCCCAAGCCGACCATGGGAAAGTGTGTCGCTTGAATTTATCACCAGTCTTCCGAAGACAGGGGATTTAACTGCGATCTTGGTGGTCATGGACAGATTCTCGAAGTACGCAACATTCATCCCAGTGTCGAAGTACTGTTCGACAGAAGAGACAGCCAGACAATTTCATATTGTCAAATATTGGGGAGTGCCCCAGAACATCGTTAGTGACCGAGATGGAAGATTCACTGAGACCTTTTGGTCCAAACTATTCAATCTCTTGGGGTCACAACTGAACATTTCCTTGAGCTACCATCTGCAGACAGATGGGCAGACAGAAAGATTCAACGGGATGTTGGAGGAGTACTTGCGCCACTTTGTCAATGCCAATTAGAAGAATTGGCTGCAACTACTCGATGTAGCTCAATTGTGCTTCAACTCTCAAAAGAGTTCTTCATCTAATAAGAGCCCTTTTGAAGTTGTTAATGGACAGCAACCACTATTGCCCCACACAGTGGATGAATATCACGGTCGGAACCCGCGAGCCTTTCACTTCACAAAAGACTGAAAGAAAACGACAGAGATTGCCCGAGCTTATTTAGAAAAAGCATCAAGAAGAATGAAGAAGTGGGCAGATCAGAAGCGTAGACCACTGGAGTTCAAAGCAGGTGACTTAGTGTTAATCAAGCTGAGGCCCGAATAGTTGAGATTCCGAGGGGACAAAGACATCAGACTCGTTCGCAAGTACGAGGGTTCGGTCTCAATCATCTCAAAAGTTGGCCTAACTTCCTACAAAGTCGACCTACCAGCTTGGATGAAGATACACCCGGTCCTTCACGTCAGCAACTTGAAGCCGTATCATGAAGATCCAGCACATCTAGAGCACAACCAGTCAACCAGAGGAGGAGTCATCGTTCAGCCAAGGAGCAAGCGTCAACCTGAAGAAATCCTGGCAGAAAGGACGGTCACCACTGACCGTAAAGAACATAAAGAGTATCTGGTAAAATGGAAGGGGCTCGCAGATGACGAGATCAGCTGGGAGAGGGCGGAAGACTTGAAGAAGCTCACGCAGAAGATTGAAGATCTACAAGCTACTTCGTCGAGGACGCCGAAGGATTGAGTAGGGGAGAGTGTGGCGTGCTACCCCTTTGGGACACCCACATGGGGCCATTTTGTAAATGAGCATGCCTTGGTGCTTGATCATTAGTCAAGTCTTGCACCAAGCAACCTCATGGGATAGGGTAGTGGCAGTTTTGTAATATTGCATATGTCTCCCACACAAAAATCATATATGTTCCTGGGAAGACTTTATTTCCCTAGAAGGCTCCTTGGGGGGAGGTGACCTAGTGACTTAGGGAAGCACCATGGCCATCAGCAGATAGGGGCCAAAGATGTGTACTCCCTTGCCCTATCAAGGCTATATATTAATAAAACAACATTTATCCATACTTGCCCCTGTGTGCTTCCTTGTTGCTTATGTGTTACTTGTTTGTTATCTTCGTTGGGTCATCGCATGCCACTTGCCTTGTTGTGTGCTTTATGTTGTGTGGACGTTCCTAGGAATGACTTGCTTTGTGCTTGCTCATACTTCGTTATTGCCCGTTGCATGTCTGAGATGTGTATGTGGCTAACCGCTGAATTTGTTTGCCTGTAGGTGTGTGTTGTAGGCTGACTTGCTAGCTTGAAGAGTCTGCAAGTGCCGCACATTCCGTCTAGTTGGAGTACCCAAATAGTCGGCCCGTGACACCTAGCGCTAGGGTGCCAAAAGTGGCGCTGGGGCGCCAGTTCGACAGACCAGGAATTTCTAGTTTTCTCCCCTACGTTTTCCCCTGAATTCCAAACTTCAAAACCAACCTAAACACCATCCAAACTTATAATTTAACTCCAAAACCTCATCAATACCTCAACCTCATCAAATCCCAAGTCCAAGCACAATTAAAACACCATTAAAACTCAAAATCACAACTTAAGTTTTGAAACTCAAGAACAGCCCAAGAACAGCTCCAGGAAAACTCAAAAACTCTGGAAATCAAAGGTTAAAATCATTACCTGTAATGACCTCCTAGCTTCACCCAAACAGTTTCCTAGCTTTAATTCTTCAAAAACCCAACTTTTAATCAAAACTTCCAATAGAGAGAGAGAGAGAGAGAGAGAGAGAGAGAGAGAGAAAGCTAACCGAGAGGGAGAGGGAGAAAGGAGCTGCTTAAGGTGATGCTCTATTTTCTAAGGTATTCTTCAGCTGAAGCAACCAAACCTAAGCCACTACTTTTGGCACCAAAAGACCATATTTCCCCTTAGCCTAAGCCTTGCCCTCTTAAGCCCTTAAGGGTAAATTTGTCATTTACCACTTATCCCGTTAATCATAATTAACGTTTCACAATTCATGTCAATTCTAATATCCTCAAATAATTACCAAATAATTTCCCCCATTACCCGAACCCGATAATGTACTAAATTAACAAATTACCCCTAGGCTCGCTCTGAGCCGGTATTTGACCCCATTATGACTAAACCGCTACTTTTCTCGCTAGGATCGTCTCATGCCGAATATCTCAAATATAACCAAATAATAATGAAGCACCACACACATACCACATATATGCCAAATATACCCAAAACGGGCCAAATTATGAAAATTGCCCAATTAAACAGAAATGGGTCCACATGCATATTTAATACACCTAAACATGCATATCAAGTCATATTATGATATAACTCACATAATCACATAATGATACACATAAATATCACATAATCATATAATTCTAAAATTCGCAATCTTGTCCCCCTAATCAAGGCCCCAAGCCTTATTAGGAAATTTGGGACGTTACAATATCGGTTCGGGGAACCGATGAGGTATTTAAGGATTGATAGGGAAGGAGTGTCTGCTTTATTTAAAGAACATAAGAGTTCACAAATTTAAACATGGGAACGTGGAGTTCCAAGATTGGAGACATTGTACTTCTCTGAGTATGGTGGACTAAAAACGATAAGATGGTTTGGGAAAGAATGAGGAGTTTTGACTCTAGATTTGATAGACTTGTGAGATCCTAAGCAGGATTTGGCCAGGGGCCTACAGATTAGCCTTACCCCAGTATGGGTAAAGGCTCATAAGAAGTTACTGGTGCCAATGTTAAAGAGAGAGGTGTCAAGTACTACCCCGGATTGGGTAAAGAAACCTTGGGACGTCAGTGGAAATCCCAGATAGAAGAGGTAAAGTGTTACAAATAAGATTGTCACTCTAGTAAGGGTGTTACAAGGAATAGCAAATTAATGGACTAGACTTTGAAGTTATAGTCAGATTCGTGGGGTTAGTATCCCGAGACGTTTGAATAAAATTCGAGGACAAAATTTCAATAAGGAGGGGATAGTGGTAACGTCCCAGATTTTTTATTAAAGCTAAGAGCCTTGATTATTATGCCGGGAGGGCCTAAGTGGGTTTATATAGGTGGAATTAATCGAATAAATGTGTGACTACCTTGCATACACGATTTATATAATAATATGGATATAAATGCATGTTTATGTGTATTAAATATGCATGTGGGCCAGTTCTTGTTAATAAGGGCATATTTGTAATTTTGGCCCGTTGAGGGCATAAATGTGATTATATGTGTTAAATGATTGGGACCACATTATTATGTGGATATATTTGCAGTATTCGGCTCAAGGCGATCCTGGTAAGTGGATTAGCGGAATAGTCACAACGGGGTCTAATACCCGGCTTGAGGTGAGCCTAAGATTATTATGGGGACTTAGTGCGTATTTGGAATTTATTGGTTAACATGTAATTATTTAGTGATTATTTGGGTATGTCGAGATTGATTGAGAATTTATAGGTCTACTCGAGGATTAGCGAGAAATGTGGCAAATGTCGATTTTGCCCTTGGGGCCATTAAAGGATAAGAGTATGCTTGAGGGGTGTTTTGGTCCTTTGCCCAAGGGATAGACCCAACCTTAGAGTGACTCAACCACTTAGAGACTTGAGGAAACATTCAGAAGGAAGCAAGACTAACCAAACACTCAGCCTCTCTTCTCCATCTCGTTTTCTCTCTCTCTCTCACCCTTTTGGGGTTTTGGAAAAATTGAAGGGAAAGGCTGGGAATTCCTTGAATTCATGAGGTGATAGTTGGGGGATTAGAGCTAAGATTGGGGTTATGGCAAGCTGAGGTTGGAGCTAATCAATTGAGGTAAGGTAAATTCTTTAAGCTTTTCTGAATTTTCTGTTTAGTTGTGGTGAGAGGCTGAATTTCTGATTTTGAATTTGTGTTAGAGTTTTGGTTTAGTAGTTGGAATGGTGGTACTGCTTTGGGTGTAGGATTGAGAAGTAGAGGCTTAATTCTGGCTTTAGTTTATGTTTAGGGTGGATTTCAGTTGGATTGGCTAGATAAAACGCAGGGGAATTTTGGGTCTTGGAGCTCAAGTCGTGGCCCTGTTCTTTAGGCGCCGCGACCCATGTGTGCAAGGAGGCTGGGGGCCTCTGAAATTTTTTCCAGGCACTGCGGCATAGGGAGGGCGCGTTGCGGCCCATGTCCCCCAGGAGAGAGAGTCGTGAGGCTCTCTGACTTGTAGAGCGTCGCAGCCCTAAGGGGTGGGGGGGGGGGGGGGGGGGGTTGCGGCTCTAATTGAGAGAAATAGCCAAAATTAGTTTTTTGGGCTCAGGAACTCAAACCTAAGTGCTCGGGAAGGATTCTACTACCCGGTTTGGTAGAATTCGAGGTCTCGAAGGCTAGTATGTTATTTTTAAAGCTTTTAATTGGTTTAGGTTTTAATGGTTATCCATTATCGCTTTGTGAGTAGGGTTACCACTAAGGCTCGGGATTGAGGATCGTGCTCAGGATCGTCTCACACTTGCAGCTCGGGACTCAAGGTAAGAAAACTGCACCCGGGTTATGGATGGGGTTTAGACCCCTGTTAATGAATATATTATGATTGTGAATATATCTGTATTTGAGAATAGTTGGATGGACATGCTTGTATATGCTGCCTTCGATTGCTTGTTGTACAATGTATATTTGTGGTTATATCTGCTTTAAAGGCCAGCCTAAGGGCACCGGGGGCCGATAGTAAGTGTGTGGAATGCAGCCCATCCTAAGCGTGCTGGGGTCGGCTATAATACCAGAGGACTCAGCCTAAGGGTATCGGGCCTGAACATTATACAATAAACATGAGTGTTGTTGGTACTTAACTAATTATATTGATTGATGAGCTTGGTTTATACATATGATTGAGCTGAATATTATTGTTAAGATGGTTGCTTATATCTTGTTGTTGATTGAATTTATTGATTTAAGTTTACCGTTATTATTATTGTTTCTCAATTGTGCATGTTGATTTAAGTTTTCTTGTCGATCCTTGGCTCACGGGTGCTACATGGTGCAGGTAAGGGA
This sequence comes from Humulus lupulus, assembly GCF_963169125.1. Taxonomy (NCBI): domain Eukaryota; kingdom Viridiplantae; phylum Streptophyta; class Magnoliopsida; order Rosales; family Cannabaceae; genus Humulus; species Humulus lupulus. The sequence continues at coordinate 187,723,509 of NC_084793.1, read as the reverse complement.
AAGGGGTAGCCGGGCATGCTATGAGTTGGAGAGCTTCACGAGCACTGTGTACATATGCAGCCTACTCGACTGCAACAGCTGGGATAGCTTGGGAGGAACTATGGTTGAACCCTGTTTTGTCGCTTAAGACGGCTAATTTGTATTCCATTGGTCTTTTATTAGTATGTAACCATTTTTGGGATCCTGTGTATAAAATTAATATTTTTAATGAAAATAATCATTTTGTTGAACAAACTTTTAATACCTAACCTTGACTTAGTTTTTAATTACACATTTAAGTCCAAATGACTCGCTTAACGAGTTAAGCACTATTTTAAACACACAGTGTAACAATCTTGGCTAACCAAGGCGTTACACCAGCTTTATCAGGGGTTCACAACGTGTTTCATGTGTCTAAGCTTTGGAAGTACGTATCAGTTCCTGCACATGTGTTGAGTTATGAAAACCTGGAGTTGGATCAAGATTTGTCTTATGAGGAGAACTCGGTTTAGATCCTAGACAGAAATGACAAAGTCTTACATAACAAGACCATTGCCTTAGTGAAAATGTTGTGGAGAAAAACAAAGTAGAGGAGGCAACTTGGGAGCTTAAGTCAGATATGCGGGATTGACATCCTGAACTGTTCAGGTAAATTTCGAGGAAGAAATTTTTGTAATCCGTCCCAGATTTGCTAATAAGGCTTAGTGCCTTGATTAGGAGGGCATAATTTGACTTATATGTGGAATTAATTATGTAATATGTGTATCATTATTTGATTGCTTGAGTTATATTATAATATGACTAGATATGCATGTTTAGGTGTATTAAATATAATGCATGTGGGCCCGTTCTGGTTAATAATTGCATATTTGAAATTTTAGCATGTTAAGGGTATAAATGTAATTATGTGTGTGCTATGACTGAGACCAAATTATTATGTGGGTATAATTAGCGATGTTAGGCTTGAGGCGGTCCTAGTGAGTAGATTAGCAGAAAAGTCACAACGGGGTCAAATACCCAGCTCAGGGTGAGCTTAGGGATATTTTAGGAATGTAGCGCGTATTCAGGGTTTATCGGATAACAGGTAGTTATTCGGTGATTAATTGGGTATGCTGGGATTAATTGCAAATTTATAGGATAATGTTGACGGTGAGAACTCGTCAACTAAGTTGAGTTGGAAGAAATTATCAAGTTAGGATCGTCAATAAAAAAGCTATAGAAATCAAAGTTATAACTCAAGAATTATGACAGAATAACAATGGAGAAATCAATCAATCTTTCATTAACTCTCCAGCCTTTGCTACAGTAAAACTTCCAACCCATTTTCAGGTGGTGTTCCAGTTCATTTTATAGTAGGCTCTAATGGCCTTAGGTACATGGTGGTCCAGGAGACCAAGTGGTACATATGTACTATGTCAGGGGAGTGGCTTCAGAGGTTGTGGTCATACATCCAGTACAGGAGCAGGTGTCAGGAGGATGTCTCCACTACTTGTCTGTACCCATGTCTGATGAGTGGTGGCAGGCATAGTGGCGCAGGTGATAGTGGTGTCGACTCTGACCTTTGGCCATAGATGTATGGGCCATAACTCTTATCCCAGCAGTCCCACTGGTACTGGTGTCCGTACTCAGTACTAGGTCGTACAAGTATGTCCCATTCGACTCGTACTAGAGCCTCTAAGCATAGGGGTCTCAAGGTGTAAGGAATGGGACCCTTGGTGCATGGCTCTACTCACGTGGCCACTAGGTGATGTAGCTCTCATTCCTTCACGAGGCCCCCTTGGAAGGCTTATTAATGGCGCGGCTCTCTTGGCTGTTCACGAGGTTGAGTGTGCTGCGGACGTGACCCCCACTTCGGGGCCATGGGCGAGGCCACCACGGGGCCTAGATGGCGAGGGCACTCCGTGGGCATGGGCGAGGCCACCACGGGGCCTAGATGGCGAGGCCACTTCGTGGGCATGGGCGAGGCCACCACGGGGCCTAGATGGCGAGGCCACTCCGTGGGCATGGGCGAGGCCACCACGGGGCCTAGATGGCGAGGCCACTCCGTGGGCATGGGCGAGGCCACCACGGGGCCTAGATGGCGAGGCCACTCCGTGGGCATGGGCGAGGCCACCACGGGGCCTAGATGGCGAGGCCACTTGGTGCGCACGGGCGTGGCCGAGCGAGGCCACCTGGTGCGCGCGGGCGTGACCGAGCGAGGCCATCTGGGGTGCGCGGGCGTGGTCGAGCGAGGCCGCTAGGTGCGCGTGGGCGTGGCCGAGCGAGGCCGCCAGGTGCGTGCGAGCGTGGCCGAGCGAGGCCACTTGGTGCGCGCGGGCGTGGCCGAGCGAGGCCACCAGGTGCGCGTGGACGTGACGGAGCGAGGCCGCTAGGTGCGCGCGGGCGTGGCCAAGCGAGGCCGCCAGGTGCGCGCGGGCGTGGCCGAGCGAGGCCACCTGGTGCGCGCGGGCGTTGCCGAGCGAGGCCAATAGTATCCGTGCCTAACTAGCCGAGCGAGGCCATGGCTTCTATCTCGTGTAAATGGGGGCTTCATGGCGTTGATCTCATATTTTCCCTTGGTGAGATTTTGAGCCTCAACACTTCCCCCCCAGTCTAGGAGAGTACCTTTAGGTGCTCTTGTAGACTATTCACCTTGGTTCTTATAAATAGGCCTTCATGCATGGCTTAATATATCCACCTTACTTCCTTAGCCTAGTGGTATCTAGACCCATACTCCCTTCAAGAGGTAAGGGGTGCAATCCCCCATCACCTCACTTTTTCCATAGTTTTTTTTTTTTTTTTTTTTTAAGTATGGACTAATTTCTTGGGGTATCTATTTGGAGACTAACACATCCTTTTGGTCTATTTTTGCAAGCCTATACTGTGGCTCTACGGTTTCCCGACTCGTCTAGCAACCTCTCTGCGTCTACTGCTGAGAGGGACTGCCTTACAGCCCGGGTCCAGGAGCTCGAGAAAGAGCTTGAGAAAACCCAGTCTGAGCTAAAGAAGGTTCAGGCCAAACTTGTCACCTCGTCGAGGAGGAAGCTGAAGGCGGTTGCCAAGGACAAGGAGCTGAAGGACCAAGTTGCCAGCCTAAAGAGCGAACTCCAAGCGACCAAGGATATCGTGACGATGTCGTAGGAGAGGGTTACTTATTTAGAGGCCGAATTCGAGTCTATCAGGGTCGAACTCCAGACTGCAAGGGCCAAAGTCGAGGTTACCAGGACCCCTTGTAGGAGAGAAATGCTTCCTTGGAGGCGGAGAAGACTGTCATTGACTACAGGTCCATAGACCGCGCCCTTTACAACGTATGGAGGCAGGATCCCAATTTTGATTTCTCTTCTTTTGGTGAGCATGCCGTCGCTTGAGCGGCCATGTGGAGTGCCCATGGTAGGAGGCCCAGAAGTAGTCATTTCATAATTTTTGTTAGCTAGCCCACCATGGGTGTGCGCTCTTTTTTCTTTTTGACTCTGTAATATCATTATCACTACCATATTTCTTTTGTAACTCTTGTACTGTCTTCAAAACTTTCTTTTTCAATGTATATATACATGTGTTGCTATTTGTCTCTTATTCTACTACATTCGAGGCCCTCTTGAGCCTGTATGATGGGGTTTGGTTGGTTCCCCTCTTTTATTTACCAGGCTGGAGATCCTTGGGAGCCCATGTGAAAGGGTTCACTGGGACCTCTTTTGGTGCCTCTTGATTACTCTTATAAGGATATTTTGACCCCTTGGGTCCTAGCTATCCTTTTATATATTCTTGCGCGCGCTTATTATTTTTTGCAAGAAGCGTCCCTCTCGTCATTATGCATAGTACTATTTTTGCAAGGGTCTCTTTTAGGACCCTTTTTGGCTAGACGGCTTGGTGGACGCTCTAGACTTATTAGTGTTGTCACTATATATTTTTCTTTCGTAAGACCTTTTGGCCTCCTTGATGTTCACAAGGGTAGCTAATCCTTGTAAACCTAAGGGATGCCTTGTAAGGTCCTCTCCCTATTTTCTGTATTTAAGGACTTCGCCTAAGGCCTCGATATAAGGGGTCCTTCTAGGACCTCCCATTAAAGGGTCCTTTTTAGGGCCATGGTCCCTTTTGGGTCCTCCTGATGGAGGGCCCTTTTTAGGATCCTGGTGCAAGGGGTCCTTCTTTGGATTCTCCT